>NC_069387.1:91958000-92258000 GCF_027475565.1 Acinonyx jubatus | reverse complement strand
TGAATAAGTAATAACAGCCATGAAATCTTAAGAAAAAGAATAATAGGGACGCCTGAGTGGCTCAGTCAGTTAAGCGTCTGACTTTGGCTCAGGTCATGATCTCACGGTTTGTGGGTTCGAGACCTGTGTCAGGCTCTGTGCTTACAGCTCAGAGCCTGGAGCCTGCTTGGGATTCTGTGTCTCCCTCTCTCTCTGCCTCCCCCCACTCGCACTCTCTCTCTCTCTCTCTCTCTCTCTCTCAAAAATGAATAAGCATTAAAAAAGAAAGAAAGAAAGAAAAAGAAAAATAAAGGGGAATTAACCTGATCATATTGTAAAACATATTCTAAAGCTTCAATAATTAAAACAATATACTACTGGCATAAGAATAGACATACAGATCAAAGAAATATAATAGAAAGTTTATAAAGACACATATCCATGTGAAAATTTAGTATATGGTAAAGGCAACATTTCAAACCAGTGGAAGGAAAGATGCATTTTAACAACTGAGGAGCCAGCTGGAAAAGTAAGTTGGATCCATACTTTACATTTTATAGTAAAACTAAATTATTAATAGATCAAATATTTCAATATGAAATATGAAAAAAGGGTTAAATTATGAGAGAATAATAAACATTTCTGACTGGAAATTCAAAAGCTTTAAAAGAAAAGCTTGATAAGTTTGACCACACGCACACTTTCTGCATGGCAAAAACATTATGGACAAAGACAAATAACAAACTGGAAAAATATTTGCTGCTCATACCACAGATAAAGCACTTATTTTCTTAATGTATAAAGGGCTCTTATGAATCAATAAGAAAAAGACCAACAACCGAATAAAAAAAATGAGTAACAACTGTCAAACAAGTAAATATATATGGTTTTTAAACTATGAAAAGAAGCTTAATGACATTCAGTACAAGAAATGTGAATTAAATCACGGAATGATATCACTTTTGATCATACTGCCAAAGAAAAAAAATCTTGATAAAACCCTATGTTGGCAAGAGTGTGGAGAAACAGACACTCATGTGCATTACTGGTGGGAGAGCGAATTGGTATCATCTCTGTAAGATAATTTTGGCAACTTTTTTATTTGTCCAAACTACAAATAGACTCTAGAGAAACTGGAACCTTTATACACTGCTGGTAGGAATGTAAAATGGTGCAATCATTTTGGAAAATAGTCTCACTGCTCCTTAAAAGGTTAAACATAGAGTTACCTTATGACCCAGAAATCCAACTCCTAGGTTCATTTCAGAAGAAATGAAAACATATGTTTACACAAAAAATTGTACACAATGTTCATAGCAGTATTCATAATAGGCAAAAAGTGTAAACAACCCAAATGTCCATCACCTGATGCATGTTAAATCAGTGTATTATATGGTCTATTAATTATGCCTCAGTAAAGCTGTTATTTTTTTTAAGTAGCCAAAGAGAAAGACTTCTTACATATAGAGGGACAAAGGATGACATCAGAATTCTTGTCAGAAACAATGCAAATAATGAAGACATTGGAAAACATCTTTGAACTACTGAAAGGCAAAAACTAGTCAATCTAGTATTCCATTTACAGAAATGTATCTTTCAAAAATGAATGTAAAACATCACACTTCTAAGTAACACTTGGGTCAAAAAAGAAGCCTCAAGAGAAACGTAAAAACAGTTTGAACTAAATGAAAATAAAAAATACAACTTATCGAAATTTATAGGACATAGTAAAAACAGTGTTTAGAGAAAAATGTGTAGCATTAAGTACATATATTATTAGTAGGGAGGATCTAAAATAAAATATCTAAGCTCCCACCTTAGGAAACCAGAGAAAGAATAATTGAAGCCTAAGGTAAGCAGGGAAAAAATATATAAATTAGAGCAGAAGTCAATGAAATTGAAAATAAGAACACAACAGGGAAAATCAACAAAACCAAGATCTGGTTCTTTGCAAAGATCAATAAAACTGATAAACCTCTACGAGGCTAAAGTAAACGAGCAAGAAGACACAAATGACTAAATTCTGATAGATGTGCTGATTTAGTATAAATACTGATGCAAGAATGAACCTTGAAAACATTATGCTAAGTGAAAGAAGCAAGTCACAAAGAATTGCATATTATATGATTCTATTCATATAAAATGTCCAGACCAGGGAAATACACAGAGAGACAGAAAGTAGATTTATGGTTGAGTAGGACTAGGCAGGGAGAGAGGTGGGGATAGCTAAAGGGTATCTGGTTTCTTTTTGAGGTGATGAAAATGTCCTGAAATCAACTTTGGTGATGCATATACCTATGTGAATTTACTAAAAACCACTGAAGCATACACTTTAAACTAGAATTGTACGATATGTGAACTATATCCAATAAAGTGTCTTAAAAAAAAAAGCAAGGTGCAAAACATTGTATATAGCAGGCTAATATTTGTGTAAGAAAAGATGAGGGGAAGGTGACCAAATATTTGAGCACAAAATGCTTATCTATGCATGGTATTTCAGGGAGGAATCAGGAAACTGAATGTATTTCTTGCCTCTAGGGAAGAGAACTATTTGGAAGAAACTTTACATTATATTCTCCTTTTGCATCTTTTGAAGTTTCACCATGTACAGTATTAATAGGCAGATTTACTATAAAGCTAATGCAGTTTAAGATTTCGGACCCTTCACTTACCTGGGCCCTTCATAAGACCCTAGGAGACACCCTAATGATATGTCTACATGGACATATGTTTTTGTAAAATTTGCAGAAATGAGATATGCTTACTTCAAACAGTTAATCTTGCTGGTTCTTTCCACTCCAAATTCCCCTCCATTTACTTCCCCTTTTATGTGATGTGTGGGGGAGGCAGAAAGGGGAATCTGGCTGTAAACATTTTTGGGATATTGTTAAGGGAAAGTAGACTCAAGAAATAACTTTTAGTTTGGGTTCTGTGAATAGCCATCACTTCCTACAGTTAATTATTGCTAGTTGATCTGCTGTAGAAATGACTTCCAGAGATACTCTTATCCACTGTGCCAATTCATCTAGCATTGCAATAAGAAGATACAAGGATGGAAGTTATATTGCACAACGAACACATCCTACTGCACTTGGCACCATAAATATATGGCTATAAGAAGAGAAACAAGGTTTCAAAGGCAGAGTCACAAGACCATCTGGGAAAATTTTTTCCAGTTGTCAGAATACAATTTAAAAAGGATTTTTTTAAATGTTTATTTATTTTTGAGAGAGAGAGGGAGAGAAAGCGATCGAGCAGGGAAGAGAGACAGAGAGGGAGACAGAGGATCCGAAGCAGGCTCCACACTGACAACAGAGAGCCCAAGGTGGGGCTCCAACTCATGAGCCACAAGCTCGGTGCTGACAGCTCAGAGTCTGGAGCCTGCTTCAGATTCTGTGTCTTCTTCTCTTTCTGTCCCATCCCCACTTATGCTCTGTCTCTGTCTCTCATTAATGAATAAATATTAAAAAAATTAAAAAAATAAAAATAAATAAAAACAAAGGTTTTAATATTGGCACAGGAGTGTCAAAATATTTGTATCAACTTCATGCTTTATTCCAGGCAAAGGAAGTTGCACAATGTAAATACATGAAGACTTTAAACAGTTCAATTCATTTAGTGAAATGTAAGTAGTTTACACGGTTAGAATATAGGATGCAAACCATGCACAGCCAGAGAAGATACTGAAATATAGAAGGGTCAGATGATGACAAAGGGTCAGGTTAAGGAGTTTCAATTTTGTCCTATATATAATGTTCTTAATTTTATATGAGCATCAGAAGTTCCGTGAACTACTTTGAAACTCTATGCAAAATGTTATATGTGCATAATGTACATTTATCTAGGGAGAGAGTCCATAATTATTGTCTAGGATCTCCTAAAGGTTATTATTATCCTTACTGCCATGAGTATCCACTGAAGAGGAAGTTACAGGATTCATTCACCCAAGAACTTTTGTGTGGGTTTACTATATTTCAGGTATGGTGCTTCCTTGGCTAAAGTGTGGAGGTTTATTTGGAAAAGAAGTAGGGCTGGGATGTAGTCACGGGAGGGCAATTTATAGACTTTGGTAAGGCAAGCGATAATAAGATGAAATAAGATCAAAAGAGATACGGAAAACTTTAAGAAGGTAAAATCAATAGGATTTGCTCTCCAATTGGCCTTGGGAAAAGAAAGAAAGGCAGATGTTACTCTTAGTTTTCTAACTGAGATAAATGAGGATGCTATGACCAAGATAGAGTGTCTTCACCAAGAGAGAGAGTAGATTTAGGTATAAACATTATGAACTCAGTCTTGGACATGTTGGTTTGAGTAGCTTGTGGGATTTCAAAGAGAAGATGTTTCTATTAGGATTTATTAGGATCTAGAAAGGAGAAGTCTGGGGTAGAAGTGAACATCTCAGGGTCATTATAAGGCACAGCTGAAACTATACGAGTAGATGAGATCTGCTGAGAAAGTCAAACAAGAAGAAGAATAAAGAAGAGCTCTGGGAAACACCATTTACATCCAGTCAGATTATTATCAAGAACTTTAAAGACAGATTGAGAAAGACTTGGCAGAAAAGTACGTAAGTGAGGACAACATGGTGTTCTCACATGGTGTTCATGGTGAGAAATTGAATTTGCAACTGGGAAGCAAATGATGATCCTTTGTCGGGTCAATTTTTAGGGAGTAGTGGTGATATAAGCCAGGCTGAAGTGGATTAAAGAGAAAAAGGAATGTGAAAAAGTAAAGTTTTTCCTATTATTCTCTTTTCTGAATTACTATATTAACATATAGTAACTTGCATTCAATAAAATTTACTCATTTAAAAAAAATGTTTATTTATTTTGAGAGAGAGAGACAGCGTGTTGTGAGCAGGAGAGGGGCAAAGAGAGAGGGAGAAAGAGAATCCCAAGCACTGACAGTGTGGAGTCCAATTCAGGGCTCGATCTCACGAACGAGCTGTGAGATCATGATCTGAGCAGTAATCAAGAGTTGGAGGCTTAACCCACTTAGCCACCCAGGCACCCCCAAAATTTACTCATTTTAAATGCAGTTTGATGAGTATTAACAAATGTAAACACCCCATTAGTCATCACCACAATGAAAATAGAAAACATCTTCATCATCCAAAGAGTTCCCTATGCCCCTTCTAGTCAATACCTTCCAACCCTGGCCCCAGGTACCCACTGACCTGCTCTTTGTCACTATAGATAGTTTTTTCTTTTCCAGAATTTCCTATAAGTGGAGCCATACTATATATACTCTTATATCTAGATTCTTTAGTTTTTAGTTCAGCATGCTTCTGCGATTTATTCATGTTAATGAATGTATTAAGTCATTGCTTTTTTATTGCTGAACAGTAATTCATTGTATGGATATACCATAATTTATCCATTCACCTATTGATGAACACTTGAATAGTTTCTATTTTTTAGTTACTATGAATAAATCTGCTACAAAACTTGTTTTTGTATGGATATATGTTTTCATTCTTCTAGGAGGAGAATTACTGGCACACAAGTAAATGTTTATAACAGTGCTAAACTGTTTTCCAAAGTGGTTATCCCATTTTACACACCCAACTGCAGTTCTAAATCTGTATCGTTAGTATTGTCAGACTTCACAATTTTACCCTTTTTAGTGTATATTTTGTGGTATCACATTGTGGTTTTCATTTGCATTTCTTTAATAACAAATGATGATAGATATCGTTTCACATATTGATTTGTCATTCATATATCTTCTTTTGGGAAGTGCAAGTTCAAATCTTTTGCCTACTTTAAAATTGGAGTAGTTACTTTTGAGTAAAGTTTTTAAATAATTCTTGATAATATGCCCTTTGCCAGATGTACGTATTGTGAATCTTTCACCCAGCCTATAGCTTGCCTTGTTTTTTTGAACAGTATCTTTCAAAAAGTAAATGTTCTTAATTTTTATGAAGTAAAATATATCATTTTTTAATGGTTTGTGTTTTTTTCTGTGTCCTATTTAAGAAATCTATGCTTATCCTAAAGTTTAAGATATTTTCTTCTATGTTTTCTCCTAGAAGTTTCATAGTTTTAGCTTTTATATCTAGGTTTAGGATGTATTTTGAATTGATTTTCACTTATGGTATGAATAGAAGTTCATTTTTTCCATAGAGATATCCTGTTACTCCAGTACCATTTGTTGAAAAGACTCTCTTTTCCCCTCATCAAATTTCCTTGATACCTTTGTCAAAAAGCCATCTACATGCCTATCCTTATTCTGTTACCAGATCATCTGATTATAACACATCTGAAACCAAGATGTATTATAGTATGTCTTGTACTAAGTGCATCTTGAAATCAGATAGTACAGATCCCTGGTTGTTGGCCAATCTCTTGCTTCACTCTACAAATATACGGCTTGGTACTCAACAAAGACTCAAATAGACTCAAACTCAGATTTCTGGAACTGTTTTGCTGGGTACCACCCTCTTCTCCGGAACTCTGCTTCTGACTGCCTCAGTCTCCTTGATGTTCAATCTGTTGTAACCCTGCTTCAGATCCCTCTCCTTGCATCTAGAATGTGCAAAGGCAAAAACTGGGGTCATTATCAAGTTCACCTCATTTGTTTCCCTTCTCTCAAGGATTACAGCCCTGGACTGTTTGTTGTCCAATGTCTCAGAATAGTGATTTTTAATATTTGTCCAGTTTTCCAGATGTTTTATGGCAGAAGGGTAAATTCATATCCTGTTATTATATCATGGACAAAACTGTATTGACTATTCTTACATTAAAACTGAAGGACATAACCCCTCAAACAAGGGAAACCAAAGCAAAAACAAACTATTGGGACTACAAAATTAAAAAAAACTTTTGTACAGTGAAGGAAACCATCAATAAAACAAAAAACCGACCTACTGAATGAAAGATATTTGCAAATGATATATCTGATATTAATATCCAAAATATATAAGGAACTTCTACAACTCAACATGAAAAAAGAAATAATCTGACTTAAAAATGGGCAGAGGACCTGAATAGACATTTTCCCAAAGAAGACATACAGATGACCAACAGACACATGAAAAGATGCTCAACAGCATTAATCATCAGGGAAATGCAAATCAAAACCACAATTAGATATCCCCTTACACCTGTCATTATGGGTAGTACCAAAAACAAGAAATAAAAATTGTTGGTGAGGATGTGGAGAAAACGAACCCTGTGCACTGTTGGTGGGAATGCAAATTGGCGCAGCCACTATGGAAAACAGTATGGACATTCCTCAAAAAATTGAAAACAGAAATGCCATATGATCCACTAATTTCATGACTGGTTATTTACCCAAAGAAAATGAAAACATTAATTCAAAGAGATATATGCACCCCTATGTTTATTGCAGCATTTTTTACAATAGCCAAGATACGGAAGCAACCAAAGTGTCCATCAATAGGAAAGAAGATGTGGTGTATATAAACAACGGAATATTACTCAGCCATAATAAAGAATTTAGTCTTGCCATTTGCAACAATATGGATGGATCTAGAGGGTATATAATGTTAAGTGAAATAAGTCAGACAGAGAAAGATAAATAGCATAGGATTTCACTCATATGTGGAACTTAAGAAACAAAACAAATGGACACAATAAAAGATAAACAAAAAAACCCACTCTTAAATAGAGAACAAACTGGTGATTGCCAGAGGGGGGAGGTGGATGGGGAAATTAGTGAAATAAAAGAGAATAAGAGCACAAATTTCCAGTTTCAAAAGAAATCATAGAGATGAAAAGTACAGCCTAGGACATACAGTAAATAAGATTGTAATACCGTTGTTTGGTGACAGATGGTGGTTGCACTTACCATGGTGAGCACTGAGTAATGTGTGGAACTGTTGAATCATTATGTTGTGCACCTAAAACTAATATAACACTGTGTGTTAATTATACTTCAATAAAAACCTGAAGGATATAAAATTTCAACTATAAGAGGGGACATTTGAGAGTCATCAGTGTATAGGTAATAATTAAAAATGTTGAAGTAGATGAGATCATCCAGAGTGCAGAACGTTAGAAGGAAAGAGAGCCACAGTTGTGCAATGTGTCAGTTAAAATAGTAGCTCGAAGACGTTTCAAGATTTGGGGTTATTTTTGTTTGTTTCTTGAAGATAAGAGGAAAAATTAAGCAAGTGAGTTAGAAGACTACTCTCAAAGCTTGAGAAGCTGATCTGAGTATATAATTAAAAACTGAAATGAGAGTTTGGACATTGGCTCAATATGGTACACAGATATTCTTTTTTGGGGCAGCAGTGTTTGTTTTTTAAATTTTAGTTGGTCATGAAAATTTAAAAATTTTGAGATTTCATATAAATATCTGAAAATTTTTGCTTCTCTCAAAAAGTCAGAACAGGTACCATTACTGGGCCTTCATTTCTACAAGATGGAAGTTCCATCCTTTAGGTGGAACACGTGCTGTCTTAGTTTACCCCAGTCCTCATGACTCCCAGCTGGCCTGCTTCTCTCATTTACATCCCATTTTTAATCCCATGATCACACTTGGATTTGTGTCCCTTTGGCTTAATAAACAGTTATCTACTAAGGAATTTTAAACTTACTAAATTTAAGGTCTTTGTGGAAATCATTAAGGATGTCTGCAGATATTCCACTTTTCCTCTTCCCTCCAGGAATGTGGCAGAATTGCACTTCCCAACCACCCTGAATTTAGACCTAGCCATGTGTGGTAGGCAGTATAACGGCTCCCCAAAGATGTCCATGTCTCTATTCCCAGGACCTGTGAGTATGCTATTAACATGTGGAAGGGGAGAATTAAGGCTGCACATAGAATTAAGATTGCTAATCAGATGACCTTAATTAACATAAGGAGATTATCCTGGATGATCTGGATGGGCCCAATATAAGTAAAAGGATCCTTAAACATAGTAGAGGGAGCCAGAAGAGTCAGTATCAGCATGATGCGATGTGAGAAAGATTCAACTGGACATTGCTGGCTTTGAGGATGGAATGGGACCATGAGTCAAGGAACGTGGGCAGCCTGTGAAAGCTGGAAAAGGAAAGAACAATAGACCAAAAACCTAGAACCTCCATGAGAGATGCAGCCCTACTGACACCTGAGACTCATCTTAGTCTTCTGACCTCTGGAACTGTAAGACAATAAATTTGTGTTGTCCTAAGAGCTAAATCTGTAGTGATTTGTTATAGGAGGAATATGAAACTAACACATCATGGAACTTAATGAAATACAAGAGTGACATTTAATTGCCAGTGTGAGACACCACGGCACTCCCTTTGACTTGCCATTGTAAATTGTAGATGATAGAGATGGGGTGTTCCATCCAACTTGAGTCTCTGAATGAGGAGCAGTGATCTAGCATGGACATGTAACATGAATAAGAAAAAACCTTTGTTTTTAAGCCACTGAGATATCAGGATTTGTTACCATAGCATAACCTAACCTATCTTAACTGACACAGCTCTCTTAGGAAGGAATCATACAACCAAGTTGTTACTCTTACTACATAAATGGGAGACAGGGGTGGTTGTTTCAGCTTCTGGTAAATACTGCATCCTCATTAAAAGGACCAATTGTGGGGCACCTGGGTGGCTCACAGGTGAGCGTCCAACTCTTGATTTCGGCTCAGGTCATGAGCTAACAGTTCATGAGTTTGACCCCTGCGTGAGTCCCAAATTGGGCTCTGTGCTTACAGCATGGAGTCTGCTTGGGATTGGGATTGAGACCCATATGAGCCCCACAGCACTTGGGATTCTCTGTCTCCCTCTCTGCCCGTCCCCCCTCTCTAAAATAAATAAACATTTAAAAAAAATTTTAAAGGACCAATTGCACAATAAATGAGGTCATGAAAAATGCTGTCCTGGCGAATAACTTCACAATTAAAAGTGGGAGAGATGGGAGCCTGGCTGGTTCAGTCGGTTAAGCATTCAACTTCGACTCAGGTCATGATCTCACTGCTTGATAGTTTGAGCCCTGCACCAGGCTCTGTGCTGACAGCTCAGAGCGTGGAGCCTGCTTCAAACCTGTGTCTCCCTTTCTCTCTGCCCCTCCCCTGCTCACGCTCTGTCTCTCCCTCTTTCAAAACTAAATAAACATTAAAAAAAAAATTTGTAAGTGGGAGAGAAAGCCCTTCAAAATCCTTAATACTTATGCAAACATACTTGATGCATTTACTTTATTTTTGAATAGGTAATACTTGAGGATGTGTCCATGTTGGCTAAAAGCTCTCATACTTTCCCTCCCCCCCTATAATTTAATGGTGTATATCATATGAGTACTTCTTCATATGACAGAGATTTTGTAATATATCCTACGGGAAATGAAAGGGAGTCCAGTCTTTGTTCTAAAATGTTGATCAAAATTTATTTTTTTGCTATTAAAGATATCAAAAAAGTTTCATCTTTCACAATAATTTCAGGTAGATGATTCGAGTGGTGCCCAAATTTGACACAACTTCTATCAAGTTGTTTTCATAAATGAACTGTCAGGTTTCAAGGCATTTCAAGATTTTCTTGTGCAACAACTAATTTTAAATACTCAATAACCAGTTTTTCACTAATGTCCATGTTGCAGTGACGTAAGTTTTGTGTTATCTTTGTAGATATCACTGTTTTGTGTCAAACCAGCAAGAAATTTGTATTTTTTTCCACTGTGTTCTCACATAATTCCTCTTAATTATATTATCAGAGAATCCAAAAGCCTATTATTTTTATTAAAAATTTCTCTTAATAATTACTGCTTTAGTATAACCTGAAAATGTGTTACAATTTGCCGCTAAATGTCAAAATACTTTTTTCATTTATGTGCTCATTTTAAAATATCATTTTTGTTTCGTATTGTTAGTTTTTTCATCTGAATTTTGTCTTGGTTCCTTTTCTTTTTTTCTTAAGTTTTTAAAAAATTTTTTTTTTCAACGTTTATTTACTTTTGGGACAGAGAGAGACAGAGCATGAACGGGGGAGGGGCAGAGAGAGAGGGAGACACAGAATCGGAAACAGGCTCCAGGCTCTGAGCCATCAGCCCAGAGCCTGATGCGGGGCTCGAACCCACGAGCCGCGAGATCGTGACCTGGCTGAAGTCGGACGCTTAACCGACTGCGCCACCCAGGCGCCCCACTTTTTTTCTTAAGTTTATTTATTTTGAGAGAAACAGAGACAGCAGGAGAGGGGCAGAGAAAGAGGGAGAGAGTAGGTTCCATGCTGCCAGCCTAGAGCCTCATGCGAGGCTCCAACCCACAAAACTGAGATCATGACCTCAGCTGAAATGAAGAGTTGGACGCTTAACTGACCTAGCCACCCAGGCGCCCCTTGGTTCCTTTTCCTTTTAAAAAAATTGCCTTGTGAAGGTGTAAATGACATACAATAAGTTGCACATTTTTAAAAGTACACAATTTGTTAAGTTTTTACATATGCATATATCCATGAGGCCATCACCACAGTTGAAAGTGAACATATTATTCTTCACCTCCAAAAGTGTCCTTGTGTCTCATCATATATACATGCCTTGCAAAGATTTTCTCCCAGTCTTTTCACTATCTTAGCAGTGTCTTTTAAAAGCATCGTAAATGTTTAAACTATGTTGAAGTTCAATTTATCTATTTGTGCTTTTCTTGTGATTTTGATTGTGCTTTGGTGTTGTATCTAAGAAATCTTTGCCTAACATCTAGGTCGCAAAGGTTGTCTATTTTTTTTCCTAAAAATTTTATGCTTTTAGGTTTTTCATGTAGGTCTGTGATCCATTTTGAGTTATTTTTTGTATGGGCTGTGATATATGGATTCGAATTAATTTTTTTGCACATGGATATCTTAATTGTTCCAACACACCATTTGTTAAAAGGCTATCCTTTCTCCACGTTGCAGTTGTGCCCTTAAAACGTTTTTTATATTTACAGAAAAGCTGCAAAGATAGAACGGAGAATTCCATCACCCTGTTTCCCCAATGTTAATATCTTAGTTTTGACAAATGAACTGGAGTTTTGTAAGATGTTAACATTAATATTAGTACATTACCATGAACTAAATTGAGACTTTATTTAGATCTCACTTGTTTTTCTACTTACATCCTTCTTCTGTTCCAGGATCCAACCCAGGAAACCATATTACACTTGTTTTCATGTCTCCTTATGTTTCTTTGATTTACATATAAATCAAATAAAAATGCACTAGACCAAAGCCTTATAACAGAGACAAGGAAGAACTTTAAGTAGTATTCTGAAGTGCTAATTAATAGCTGTGGCTATTAATATTTAAAAGCAAAACAGAGGGTTTCCCTTCGGAGTTCATAATGGACGGGAGTATTCTTAAGTAACAAACATTTCATAAAAGTCATCAAAATAATTGCTCCTTTTAATCCACGAGCATTTGAGAAAATATTAAAATGAGAAAAGCAAATTTAGCATTTATCCAAAAAGCTTTATTAAGAGTTAATTTAAAAAATGGGAGAGTATATATAAGATTAGCTAGTTAAAATAAACAAATTAGCAGGAATTAATAGGTAATTATTGGAGATTTTATTTCAGATATGACAACTCTGGTTGATTGCTGACTCTTGTGTAATATAGTTATGATGGAAAATCCCAGGTGTAATTTTTAGCTACTGGGCTGTGGCTTTATTCAACCAAGTGAAGCAAGTTCTGGATGACTTGACCCTGCTGTTGAATGACATTTGTGATCAGTTGTGTAACAACACAGCTGGAATGACAGGTGTGAACAGGAATAAAAACTGGAATAAGTACACAATAGGTGCTCTGTCTAGCTATTTTTTTTGTAAATCTCATGGGAGAAAATATGGCTTCTTCACTAGGATTTGCTGACATGGATTCAATATTTCGCAACTATTACTTGTATTCTTTTCAGATACATCTCATGGAGGATGTATTTTAAAGATACATGCCAACTAGATGATTTGCCCATGATGAAGCTGTTCAAACTTTGCAAAATGGGTTCAAAGACATTTTAAGGACTCTGAAATATATTTTCAAGGATTTGAAGAGAAGCTGGACCATAAAGAAGATGGAACATGTTTTCTCTTCTAAAAGCTGATAAAGCTCAAATACGTCATTAATTCCTTTTACATACGCTTACAGGAAAGTTGAAAGGATATTATAAAAACTGTTTTCCCTGAATCATTTGAGAATAAATTGCTGAACTGACGTCCATCACTTCAGGTGTATTCTTACAAACAAGGACATTCCCCTACATCACCATGAACAAAATCAGAAAATTAACACTAATATGTTATTACTATCTGATCCTTAGACCCCATTCAAGTTTCACTAATTATCTCAATGATGTCTTTTAGAGCAAAAGAATCCAATTTGCAATAACACATTGACTTCATTGTCGCATCTCTTTAGTCCTTTTAGGCTAGAATACTCCTTAGTCCTTTCTTGACTTTTATGATCTTGACAATTTTGAAATCATGGTTAATTTATTTTGTAGAAATGTCCCTCAATTTTGGTTTGTCTAATTTTTCCTGATGACTCGATTCGGGTTATGTATCTCGGCGGGAATATTACAGATATCAGGCTGTGTTCTTCTCCATGCATGCTATCAGGTAGCACGTGGTATCCATTTGCCCCATTACTAAAAATATTCACTTGATCATTTGATTATAGTGGTTCACTATGAAATTAATGTTTTCCCCTTTATAATTAGTAAGTAGTTTGTGGGGAGCTTTTGAATCTATGCAAATATCCCATTCCTTATCAATTTAACCTTCAATTTATTTGTTTTCATCTGTATAGGCTCATTCTTATTTTTACAGTGTGTTAAAATCTTTTATTGTCACTTTTTTTTGCAGTTCAAAAGAACTGGTAAAATACATAATATAAAATTTAACTAACTGTACAATTCAGTAGAGGTTAACTATATTCACATTGTTGAATAACAGATCTCTAGAATTTTTTTCCTTTTTTTTTTTTTTTAAAGTAGGCTCCAATGCCCAATGTGGGGCTTGAACTTACAACCCTGAGATCAAGGGTCGCATGCTCTACCAACTGAGCCAGCCAGGCGCCCTTCTAGAATTTTTTCATCTTGCAAAACTACAGAACTGAAACTCTATACCCACTGAAAAACGACTCTTCATTTCTCTCTCTTCCAAGACCCTGGCAACCACCATTCTACTTTGTTTCCACAGTTTCAACTGGAAATTTGGAATCACGATTGTGATTGGGGATTACTCTAGATATCTCAAGTAAGTGGAATCATACAGTACATGTCCTTTGGTGACTGGCTTATTTCACTCAGTATAATGTCCTCATATGTTGTAGCATATAACAGGATTTCCTTCTTTTTAAGATCTGAATAATAGTCCATTGTGTATCTATACCACACTTTATTCATCTGTTGATGGACATTTGGGCTGTTTCCACCTCTTGGATATTGTGAATACAGCTGCAATAAACGTGGGTGTGCAAATATTTCTTCAAAATCCTTCTTCCAATTTTTTGGATATATACCCAGAAGTGGGATTGCCAGATCATATGGTATTTCTATCTTCAGTTTTTTGAGGAACTTCCATGCTGATTTCCATAGTGGCCATACCATTTTACATTCCCACCAGCAGTGTACAAGGGTTCCTATTTCTCTACATCTTCACCAACACTTGTATTTTGTATTTTTTGATACTGGTCATCCTAACATGTATGAGGTGATATTCTATTATTACTTTGATTTGCATTTCTCTAATGATTGGTGATGTTGATCATCTTTTCATATGCCTGTTGTCCACGTGTATATCTCCTTTGGAGAAATGCCTATTCAGATCCTTTGCACATTCTTTTTTTTTTTTATTTTAGTTTTTTGGAATGTTTATTTATTTTTGAGAGAGACAGAGTGTGAGTGCGGGGAGAAGCAGAGAGAGAGGAAGACATAGAATCTGAAGCAGCCTCCAGGCTCCAAGCTGTCAGCACAGAGCCTGATGTGGGGCTTGAACACACAAACCGTGAGATCATGACCTGAGCTTGGACGATTAACCGACTGAGCCACCCAGGCAACCCTTTTGCACATTCTTTATTAGGGTTAATTGATTTTTTGTTCTTGTTAGGATTATTTGTTCTGGATATTAACCCTTTATCAGATATATGATTTACAGTTGCCTCCCATTCTATAGGTTGCCTTTTTACTATATTGTTTTCTTTAACGTGCAGAAATTTTTAGGTTCAGTGTGATCCCATTAATCTATTTTTGCTTTTGTTCCAATATCCAAGAAATCATTGCCAAATCCAATGCTATCAATTTTTTCTCCTACGTTTTCATCTAGGAGTTTTATGGTTTTAGGTATTACATTTAGGTCTTTAATCCATTTTGAGCTAAATTTTGTTATTTGGTGTAAGATAAGAGTCCAACTTCATTCTCTTGCAGGTGGATATCTAGTTTTCCTAACACCATTTGTTGAAGGGATTGTCCTTTCCCTATTGTGGTCCAGGCACCATTGTCAAAAATCATTTGACCATATATGCGAGGATTTACTTCTGATCTCTCCATTCTGTTTCACTGATCAACTTGCCTGTACTATCACTTTTTTTGTTGCCTAAACTGTCCCCAATTTGGCCAGGGGAGCACCCATTCTAGATGGCTTCTGGGTCATCTTGGTATGTCTCCATTTTTTGAGAGCTTCCTTGCTTTATGGCACAAGACATTCTGTTATTATTCACTTTGCCTGTTGCAGACTCAAAATCAGCCATTTCTCTAAGAAGCCCTAATTCCTTTAGTGGATATGGCATTTAGAAGTCAAGATCTAAATACCAGATATCTTCATTGATATTAAAGTGTCCTTATTCCCAGGCCCTCTGAATGGACAGATATAGAATATATATATATATGTGTGTATATATATATATATATATATATATATACATATATATGTATATATATATATACATATATACATGTGTGTGTATACACACACACACACACACACACACACACACACACACACACACAAA
Organism: Acinonyx jubatus; assembly: GCF_027475565.1. Lineage (NCBI taxonomy): Eukaryota > Metazoa > Chordata > Mammalia > Carnivora > Felidae > Acinonyx > Acinonyx jubatus. The sequence goes on along the minus strand of NC_069387.1, from coordinate 92,242,096 downwards.
ACTCCAATAAAAAAACCCTCAAGATTCATTCCATATTTCATCCTTTCTATATTTTTAACTTTCTTCTCAGACAGTGGAAAACCTATTTTCTCTCTTCCTTTTTCCTGTTTAGTCAGTTCCCTCATATGTAACCCATCTCCCTTCTCCATTGCAACCCTGTTAGATACACAGATCTCTTCTCTCCCTGCTTGAGTTCTGCCACTCCATGCCAGGCCACATTCCTGCATGGATACCCTCCTCACACCTGCTTAGCCTCTGACTCCCCATGTTGGGTTACTCCCATACACAGATGCCCCCCAACCCTGGAGGCTGTGGCAACCCACAACAGGCATTCTTCGAAGACCTCGCTCAGGATCTGACTCCCCATGCCAAGGTACAGCCCATCATGAACCTTTTCCTCATTTACTTTGGGCTGTAATGCTCTAAAAGGCTATTCCTTCATGTGGATACTTTGGCCTCTATTCTCCCTAACCCACCCCCCTGCACCACACACACACCCCACCCAGGCTATTCCTTCCATACTGACACCCTGCTAACTCCATTTGGGCTCCAATAGCCTCATCACCCTGCCTGGCTCTGCACCACACACTGGGCCAGCTACCTGCACAGACTCCCTCTTCATCCTGCTCAGGTGAGGCCAGGTCACCCTTTTGTATTCTCTGGAAGGTTTTATGTAACTGGTGTTATTTCTTCCTTAAATGTTTGAAAGAATTTGGCCGGTGGCTTCTTTGTGGGAATTATGGAATTCGATTTCTTTCATAGACAAAAAGGTATACCCACTTTTCTTCTCATGTCAGTTTTGGTAAGTTGTTTTTTGCCCTGTGGAACCTCCATCAATTTCTCCTTTGTCATTCCTGATGTTGGTTATTTTTACCTAGTCTTTCTCAGTCTGTATCAATCTCATTAGGGGCTTAGCTTTTAAATTATGTTTTGGAAGTACCAACTGTTGACTATGTTGATTCTCTGCTTAGTATTTTACTAATTTCTGCATTTATCTCTGTAATTGTCTTCCTTCTATTTTTTTAAAATTTCCTGTCGTCTTGGTATATCATCAAGGTAGCTCAGATTAGGGGATAGCAAACTTCTGTAAATACTTGTGGTAAATACTTCAGGCTTTGTGAGCCATAGAGTACGTGGCCACTATGCTGTTAGAGTACCAAAGCAGCCACGAACATGCCTATATGAATGAGTGTAGGTCTGTTACAATAAACCTGTATTTATAAAAACAGGCAGGGGGCAGGATTTGACCTACGTGCCATATGTTGCTGACCCCTTGCTTAGATCATTTGATCTCTTATAGGCCTGTTTCCATTGCCTGTCATTTCTGTAAACGTTTGTCTGTATCTTGTCTTCTAGTAGGTAAATCGCATTCGTTTTGACTGAGTGCCAGAACTGCACCTGAAGAACTGTAGATAGTTTGAAACTCTGGACGATGTTCATCTTCCTCCAGATAACTACTCTTGCTTCTACCAGGCAGGTAGACTATCACTTGCAGTACCTTTCATTCAAACAGGGATTGAGAAAATTTGAATATGGATGAGCCCTTTGGGGTCCCAAATGAAAACCTGATGTGTATACTTTCTCTTTGCAGCCCTCAACTCTAGTTTGTGTCTCCTTAGCCCTGTGCATCTGTTAAAAATTGTGTTTAGCATCCAGACCTCTTGGCCTCTACTTTCAGAATTGAAATTTTAGAGTACTTTTCAGAATGTCAAATGCCAGACTCGTATTTCCTTTTCTAGATTTTAACCCTGCAATTCTTCATGCATGCTTGCTTTTGATGCTTTCAAACAGATACACAATTTCTCCAGCTGTTCCAGTTGTTTTCAGTGAGAAAGTAAGGCCTCGGCCATTTATTCTGCCATTGCTGGAAACAGGACTCTCTTTGTACTAACCCAGTACACGGTGTGCCTTTTCAAAGCACAGATTTGAGTCTCCAGTTCAGAAAATTATGTTCATTTTTTAGAACTTCCATTATGAATGTTAGGCTTTTTTTTTTTTTTTGCCTGCCTTTCTAATTCTGCAATTTAAAAATTCTTTTTTGAAGGCAATACAATAGTTCTTAAACCTTAAAAAAAAACCCACTTATTGTGCTCTTCACTTTTATTTTCATTTCATTTTCATATGGTGCTTTTTCTTTTCTTTCCTCAGTCTGTCATTTCACATTTCATCCTCTTCTGCTATGTGGCCACTTATATTTCTTATCTTGACACTTTCTTCTACCATAGCAGTAACTGCTTCACTGTAGCTTTTAGTCCATGGCAAATGTTTGACAGGTTGATTCCTTTCATTTGCAGGGTATGGGGCAGGAATATAAACAGGAGCCCCAAACCGTATGTCTAAATTTAAAAGTTATTAGGTTAAACATTAAAACTGTTAAATATACTCAACTCTTCTCTTTGACAAATACACCTTCAAAACATCAAAGAAAGATGTGTAAAGCTATGGTTTTAATATGAACTGAAATTCAGTAAACATCAGATAAGTAAATGTAATTATTACTGTACATGTCTAGGTGTTCTCTTGAGGGACCAGGAATTCTTGCATACAGCATAAAATAAGCACATATTTCATAAGTTCTATCACTTATCCCATGAATTTTATTTTTTGCCTTTATTTCAGCACAATCCTTAATAATGTTATGCTATTTTCACATAGTTTGTGTTCCATTGACAGTAATGATCTACAAGATCACAAATTTGAACATAATCTTATTCAAAGTATATCAAATTTGTACACACGTGTATACACTTTGGTCATAAAGAGAAGAAAATCAATGCTTGGCACTTAGGGGGAAACAATGCTTTGTCATGGGGGAATCTTTTGCATTTGTGCGAAGGGGGAACTTGACAAGTTAAGTCTTTTCTGTGTCCCCATACTTCTGACACTCAAATCCTCCCTGCTCTATGAAGCAATGTCAGTAGCAGCACGATCCACAACCTGCACGGTATTTGGGCACACTTGTCTTTTGAAGATACTAGGCAGAGGATTTGGGAAAGCATTTCCCTAGGCCCTTAATGGGTTTATTCACAAGAACAGAAGTTTACAGTTACTAAGTGCACTGTGTTGGCACTGAGCATCAGATTCAAAGTGACAGTGCTGCCTGTGTGTTCTTTAAGAAATCTGTGTGCTAATGATACGTGAGCTCCTCTAAAGTGCGGGATCCACAGCAGAGGCTCCTTTTGTCTAAGGGTGGTACTGGAATTTGGTTATAATTTTCATCTTCTCTACAAAATTTTTTTCTGGTTACTTTTTTTGTCTGATGCCAAGTTTTACCCCTCTCCTTGCATTTTTTTCTTTAGTATCTTTGTATCAGTGGAATGCCAAATACTTCACACCGTATATCCTTGCTAGTAGCTCTTTTAAAAACTTTCTATCCCTCCTCCCCCACGACTCCAATAGTCTTGTCTGTTCACACTTGTTTTCAATACCACTTACATATTTTGTCATTTATGGATTTTGATCTATAATCCAGTTTTACAGGTCAAATTTTGTGCCCTCCCCTCCCCCCCAAAAAAACCAGGTATGTTGAAGTCCTAACTCCTAGTAACTCAGAATGTGACCTTGGAAATAGGGTCACTGCAGATGTAATTGGTTAAGACTGAGTCGAACTGGAGTAAGGTGGGCCCCTAATCCAACATGACCGGTGTCCTCATAAACAGACAATTATGAAAAGTTGGAGACACACAGAAGAATGCACGTTATAACGAAGACGGAGATTGGAGCTATGCAACTGCAAGCCAAGGAGTGCTGAAGTCTGCCAGCAAACTGCCAGAAGCTAGGAAAAGGACCGCCCTACCGCTTTCGGAGGGAGCATGGCCCTACTTGCACCTCGATTCTGAACTTCTAGGCTCCAGAACTGTGAGTCAATAAATTTGTTGTATTGCAGGTACCTTGTTACAGCAGCGTTAGGAAAATAACATGCAGGGTGCCCTCCTGCCCACTTGTTGCTCTCGTTGGTGTCTAGCAGGTGGAGGGAACTTTGAATCTAAGCTGTCACGAAGTTCACTGCCTACCATCCTCCACATTTACAAAAAGATTCTGTCACTAGAAATGCCTACATGATTACCCCAAAAGGAATGGGCTCCTATTCCATATGCTAACCTATAAAGGATCCTGAATAATTATATATAAAGGGTATTTTCCTACGTGGAGGCAAATGAACTTCTCCATAGTATAAGTATGACTGCAATATATAAGACTTTTGAGTTACCGCAAGCTAAGTGCTTGCACTGTTAGGAACAAAGGTTTTCTATAAGTAGATACACAATAAGTTCTGGTAAAAGTCATTATGTCTTCGAAGTCCCATATGAGACACAGGCTATGTGAGAGAAATGGGAAGCTCCATTGCAAGAACTGCGGAGGCCTCAGTGAGGTCACTACTCCAGACCTTTAGATACTCCTGCTACTACCTAACCATCAGTAGCTCACTGGAAAATAGCTATTTTGCAAAACTGTGTACTTCGTGGGGGCTTCCAACTTTATATAAGGCAACAAGTGCAGAGGGCTTGGACACTCTGAATAAATCATCATGACCCCTGGTTTGTGCAACAGTCCAAACATCTACTGATTAATAAAAACATCCCCTCTCAACTACTTTCCCATTTATTTGCTCTTCATAGTATTCTTTTAACGACTATTGCCTCTCTCCCCTCCCATTCCCTTCCAAATTCACTCCAATCATTTTTATGCTCACCACCCCACTAAATCATACTATTCAAAGTCACCAATGAGTTTCAGACTGTCAAATCAAATGGTCAACTCAGTCTTCATCTTGCTGAACCCCTCAGTAGCATGTGACACACTTCATGCCTCTTTTATGAAACGTGGCTTGAGACACCTTCCTATTTGTCCCTTCCTTCCTCTGTGCCTCCCTTCACCCTTCCCTTCCCTCCCCTCCCCTTCCCTTTCGCTCCCCTTCCCACCCTTCCCTTTTTTGGCTCTCTCACCTCACAGGCTATCCCCTCTTAGTATTCCATGTTGCATCATCCCATTTTCTCTATTTCTAGCCATAGAAGCACCCTATAGTTCAGTCTGCTCACCTTTTCTCTTCAGCCATCATCAACCTCTTGGTGATCTCACCTGGCCCCACTGCTTTAAATACCATTTAGACACTGAAATCTCTCACAATTGTATCTCTGGCCCTAACATTGTCCCTGAATGCCAGATAAGTATATCCAAATGACTACCTGATGTCTCCACTTAGAGGCAAACTCTAAGTTTCCTCAAACTCTACCTCTCGATTCCTGTTCCCCCATCCTCTAGTCTTCTTCATCTCAGTAGAAGACAACTGTGTATCTTGTTTGTTTCTTAGGTCAAAAACTTTAGAGATCTCTGGATTTTTTCCTCTCACATTCACTTCTTGTCCATCAACAAATGAAATTGGCTCTACCTTAAAAATATACTCAAGATCTACTGCTTCTCCACTGCTATTACCTCAGTCTAAATCACTATAATTTCTCACCTACACTAATGCAAAATCATTCCAATCGGTCAGCCTGCTTCCACAGTTGCTCCCAACGGCCTATTCTTCAGACAGCAACCAGTGATAAAATGTAAGATTATGTTGTTCTTTTGTTCATACTCTTCCACGTTTCCTGTCACACCATGAGTAAAAACTAAAATTTTTATCATTCCCTATAAAGCCTTACACAAGTCCCCAAATACCTTCCTAAATCTATTTCCTACCATTCTCTTCTTTTCTCATTTTACCAGCCTTTGCTTCCTCAGTTACCTTTCAGGGCATGTGCACTTATTATTTCCTCTGCTACAATGGTCTTCTCCTTGATACCTTCTACCTGACTGACTTCCTCTCTATCTTCAGATCTCTGTCCAAACTGCACTTTGCAAGGGGCTTCCCTGATGAACCCCCTACAAAAATACACTTTGTTTCACTTAATAATGCTAACACCAACTTATCTTTCCTCAACAAAAATGAACTCCAAGAGTGATGTTGTCTGTTAGTTACATTCAGTGCTGCATTTCTAGCACCTACATGGGTGGCCAGCACATTTGTTCTATGAACAAATGAATCCTACCTAGAGATGCTAACCATAAAATGTGCTGATTCAGACACCATATTTGACCTCACATTAATCCTTATTCTAAGACTTCCTGAGTACTGAAGCACAGCCTCTTCTGGAGCTAACCTTGAAAAGTACACATATAAAAACACCTGAAAAGTGAAATTCCTGAGCTGTATCTTCTTCAACCAAGGTATCTCCACTACAATCAACAAGAACTCAGTCATAGTAGATTGGGAGTCCTCCAAATTGATGAAAATATCCCATTGCTTCATGGAAAAATCAACTGCTCATCTCTTCACTAGTTTTGAGATGAAGGTTTTTTTTTTGTTTTGTTTTGTTTTAGTCTGGCTCTAAATGGTGCCTGGCATCTAGTCGGCAACTCGGTAATTCCTGTTAAGAATGAATGCACGGAACCCATTGGTAATTAAGGCCTTTCAAGTATGGCAAGACACTATTCACTACCATCCAATACTAGTTTTCCTAACCCAGCCTGGCCTGCCACCTAATGGTAGTTGCTTCTAACACTGTGCTAGGTAGGGCCCATTCTGTCCCATGAAGACTCTCGTTCTGAGACTTCCATCTTAGCCAATTTTTTTTTTTTAGGAAGCAGACTCCAAATAATGTCAACATTCCAAGATTTGGGAGATGTTAGCACAAATAGCTATTTTTCAAAACAGTACTTGGAAAACTGGAGGCAGAGCAGAAATGGATTGGCACAGGCAGAGAATTGTCCAAGTTGGGCTGAGATACAGGCTCACCAGAGTGGCTCTAGAAAGCATAAAATTCTAAACATTCTGCTCAGTGAGGGAAGGATGGCTGTTGAGACTACATCTAAGTACATTTATTTATCATTGCATCACATCCAAGACAATACATGCACTTTTGTGTAGCCTCATGTGCAGTTCAAAATGTTTACCTTGTTACTGACCATCATTGGTAACTGTACTTCTCCCAACACCCACTCCAGTACCCTGGACACTGGTGACCAGGCATTTGGCTTCCTTTACCCAGTAGCATGTGAAGTACCATGTGAATTTTAAGGTTGTTTCAAGGGAAAGTGGTGTCATGGACTCACTTCTGATAATATAAACCTTAGGCTCTCCTTTGATGTTATCTGAAAATTTTAAATAGAACATATCAAAGCAACCATTCTGATGAACAAATATGACACCTTAGGAGCCCCCTGAAATATTTCCCTTGATTGTATTCCTCTAGCTCCCTGCCCCCAGAACTACCATGCTGAATATTAGTAATGATTTCCTTGTATTACTTTTCTGTTGTTTCCTTAATATAGGAATCCCTAATACACTCACTCACTCACTCACAATTTTGCCTGTCTGGGAACTTTACATAAATGGAAGAACACTGTGTGGATTCTTCTGTGACTTGCTTCTTCCAGTAAACATAATTTTAAAATTCATTTAATGTCGCTTCATGCACCTAGATTTCTTGTATTTTTAGGCCAGGGTATTTAATTGTACAAATGTCCTATTTGTGTATTCAGTGGACATCTGAGCTGTTCTGAGGTTTTTTGCTATTAAAAATGTTGCAAAAAACATTCTTGTAAATGCCTCCTAGTGCAAAGATACAAGTTTCCCTGGGGTATATATGCATATTTACTTTACAAAGTAATGTTAAACTGGTTTCCAAAGTGGTCATACCAATTTGCACCCCTTCCGGCAGTTATTTTTTATTGCTTCATATCCTAGCGAATACTTAGAACCAATTAAATATATTTTGTCAATTTTGTATATATGAAATGGGACCTATAGGGGCACCTGAGTGGCTCAGTCAGTTAAGTGTCTGACTTTGGCTTAGGTCATGATCTCGTGGTTTGTGGGTTCGAGCCTGACATCGGGCTCTGTGCTGACAGCTCAGAGCCTGGATCCTGCTTCAGATTCTGTCTCCTTCTCTCTCTCTCTGCCCCTCCCAGCTCTGTCCCTTCTCAAAAATAAATAAATGTTAAAAAAAATTTTTTTTGCAATGACACCTATGATCTTAATATGCATTTTTTAGATTACTAATGAAGTTAGTATATCATTTCATATACTTATGGGACATTCTGTGAAGTGTCAGTTCATGTCTGTTGCCCATTTTCCTGTTGGGTTTCTGTCATTCTTATAGATCTGGTATTTTATATCCTTAAAATATGGGGGGGGGGGCACCTGGGTGGCTCAGTCGGTTAAATGTCCAACTCTTGGTTTTGGCTCAGGTTCTCATGATTCATGGGTTCAAGCCCCACGTTGGGCTCTAGGCGGACAGAGTGGAGCCTCCTTGAGATTCTCTCTCTCCCCCTCTTAAGGTCTATCTCAAAAATAAATAAATTAAAAAAAACCTTTTTTTTAATGTTTATTTTTCAGAGAGACAGAGTGTGAGTTGGGTAGGGGCAGAGAGAGGGAGGGAGACACAGAATCTGAAGCAGGCTCCAGGTCCCGAGCTATCAGCAGAGTCTGATGTGGGGCTCGAACTCACAAACCATGAGATCATGACCTGAGCCCAAGTTAACCAAGTTAATACTTAACCAACTGAGCCATGCACACGCCTTTTTTTTTTTCTAATTGTTTTTAATGGTATTTATTTTATATTCTTGATAGCTCCTTTTCCAGACTGGAGCTTCTCTTTGCACTATCTTTGTGGTATCTTCTAACAAGATGTACTTCACGTATTCACCTTCATCAATCTTTCCCCTTTGATTTATACTTTGCCCTAAGAAATTCTTCTCTAATTCAAGGTCGTGAAATTATTTCCTACAGTTTCTTATATTTTCCTACATTTTTCTAGCCTTGCCTCTCCCATTCAGTCCACATTTAATCCACTTAGAACTCACATTTATGTATAGCACTAGGTAAAAATCTAGTTTTTCTCAGTATAGTCCATAGTAGTTTCCATTCTAAAAATCCAGTTTATATATTTGTGGTTTTGGTCTCTCTATACTGTTCAATAGTTTATGTATTCCTGCTCTAAGACTTACTACACTGTACTATCTTACAATTCTTGACAGGGCATCTTCACCTGTCTCATTCTCGTTTATCATTTGCCTTTAACTTCCACATAAAGTCTAGAAACAGACTGTCAAGTTCAATGACAAAAAGAAATCTCTTGGAATTTTAATTGAATTTGCATTAATGCTAGATCAGTTTGGAGGAACTGTTCTATTTATAATACTTTTTGTTCATGAACATGGTATGTCCATTAAGTTGGAGCTATAGTAATGTTTTCCAATAATGGTTTAAAACTTTCTCCAAAGAGGACTTGCACATCTTTTATTAAATTTAATACTAGCTACTTTATATCTAATTTCTATATTGATTTTGTGTTCACAGAGCTTGCTAATCTATTAATTCTAATAATTTATCATTGGTGTTTCATTAGTCTATAATTCTTCATTAGTCTATATTATCTCCTATCATCTGTAAACAATGGCCACTAGGAAGACCCATTATCACATTCTCTAGAGTGGCTCTTCTGATTCCATAGTAAAGTGGATTACTTTACTTTGCTGCTACTGGATCTTTCTAAATTTGTTTCCCTGTGAAATGAAGTACTCCAGTAAGATTGTTTTGACACCTAAATGAAATAACACATGGGAAAGTGGCCAGCATATATTAGTTTCATCAACTCTTTTCTTCCAGACAGCCCATTGCTTTCTTTCTTTGTATGCTCAAGGTATTTTGCACACCGCAATAATTTTGAGTATTCATTGAGTAGAAATTATTCTACTTCCTGGCTCCCAAAAACAGAAGAATGGGCCCATTCCTGAATCCCATACTTGGTACAGAGTTGGCATTCAAATGCTAAAAAAGATAGGCTTTCACCTAGGGTTAAAAACAAAATACAGTATTAAATAACTAAATAAAATTAAGCCCACTCTTATACCTACCATGAGAATTCTATTCAGAATAACATTAGGATACTATACACTTCTTCAAAGAAATGTTAAATATATTCTCTAATTAATGGTCTATGTATAGAATTACAAAATTTGTTAAGTACAAAATACCTTCCCTTCAAATGACATATTGTGTGCATTGGGCAAATTCATATTTTCAGTATTGGGTACCTGGGTGGCTTAGCTGGTTAAGCGTCTGACTTATCAGGTCATAATCTCACAGTTTGTGAGTTCGAGACCCACATCAGGCTGTCCGCACAGAGCCCACTTCAAAGCCTGTCTCCCTCTCCCTGTCTCTCAAAAATAAATTAAAAATTTTTTTCAGCCTAAAAAGGCAAGTAAAAAAGGTTTCAGTCGATTCCATAGGAAAAATAAGAGTATTATTTTTATGACTTCATTTTGGTTTGATTGTACTTCTGACTTAACAGGAATATTGGATCAGAAAAGAATCGTTTAGCTCTCTTTTGGATATTGGAACTTGGCTTGGATCTCTCAGTTCTTGTGTCTGCCCTTTATTGGTTGTATTTGGGTCTGAATGCATACAAATGAACTCAAGTATAAAATGGAATTACTGAATCATGACTTATTCTTTCCTTATATAAAGCTATCACTAGATGGCAGCACACTAACCTTTTAAAATGTTTTTAAGTTTAAAACTTAAACATTTAAAGTCACTGTAAAAATCACAAAACACTTAAAAATAAGACACCAGTTTTCACTTCCAAAATGGGTATATATTTTCAAAGCAACCATTGAAAAGTATGTGGAGAAATATGATTTTTCATATACAGTTGGAGTGAAGGTGATCAGAGGGCAACCTCATGTGTCAAAAAACCTCAAATGTTCATATTCACTGAATCAAGAATTCTAATAAACGACTTTCTGGAAAACAGAGACATACACTTAGATTTACTTAGGAGAGTCACTGCCATATCCTTCATACTAGTAAAAAATCAAGTGAAATAACCTGAATATCCAACCACAAGAACCGATTAAAACCATAAGTTGAAATATCAGGCAGCCAGGCATTAAAAGTTTAAAAACCCAATTTATTGATCAGTACTGTGCATAAGTCACTTAGGCATCTTGTCCAAATGCAGATTCTGATTCCCTAAGTCTGGGATGGGGCCCGATTCAGATTTGGAACAAGTGATGCTGACATCGGTAGTCTGTAGATTACACTTTTAGACCAATTAATAAGAAAATGTTGATACTGTGAAAACACTCAAGTGACCCCATATAACCCACCTATACATTGTCTCTATAAAAGACTTATTCACAGAACATAGATGTCCAAAACCAACTACTTTTTAACTTTATTTTTTTGGTAATCTCTATACCCAATGTGGGGCTCAAACTCATGACTCCGAGATGAAGAGTAACACGTTCTTCTGACTGAGCCAGTCAGGCACTGGAGAATTTCTGCTCTTACTAATTATATGTTTACTATGAATCAGTTGTGTTCGCTTTTAGACTATGTCAATAATACTTTTTCCTGTGACTTCATGACCTTGTATTATATAAACCAATGAAATGTTGAGTGCAAATAGAACTGGTTCAATGAAAACTAAGTTTAAAATTTGGTAAGACTCAATAAAGATGAGTCACTTTAAAAACTGCAGTTGACAAAGACGCACCACTTCATACCCAGTAAGATGGCTATTATCAGAAAAACAAAAAATAACTGTTGGCCAGGATGTGGAGAAACTGAAATTCTCATGTATTGATGGTAGGACTATAAATGGTGCAGCTAGTGTGGAAGTTTTGGGGTTCAGATTCTTGTACACCAATATTCACAGCAGCATTATTCATCGTAGCCAAAAGGTGGAAAAACCCAACGTCCATCGACAGATGAATAAAATGTGGCATATACATACAATGGATCATTCAGCCATAGAAAGTGATGAAATTCTGATACATGCGATACAACATGGATAAACTTTGAAAACATTAAGTGAAATACGCCCATCACACAGGACCACATAGTGTATGACTCCACTTATGTGAGGAACCCAAAATAGGCAAATTCATAGACAGAAAATATAGTAGAGGTTGTCAGGGGCTGGAATGAAGCAGGAACGAGGAGTTATCGTGTAATGGGTACACTGTTTGCTTGGGATGATGGAACAGTTCTGGGAATGGATAGTGGTGAAGCTACACTTTGTGAGTGTACTTACTATCACTGAAATGTACACTTCGAAAATGGCTAAAATGAGATTTTAAAAACTGTTCTACAATTTGAAAGATGCTGCTGAATCAGCTCTTACAACTAGTATTACAGGTTTCCCCGCTAACCAAAAATAGAGGTAAGATGGCATAAAGTGAAGAAATTACCTTTAATTTATATGGGAAACTTTTTGAGCATTCCCAGGCCCAAAAGATAACCTCAGGCTTAGGACACGTTTTGCTAGAGGATGTACAAAATAAATCAAGATGAAGCACAGATGCTCACAGTTCAAAGCATTGGCAGTTCGCTGTGGAGCGTAGTTCCCCGGGAAGGAGCTTCACAGTACCACTCAGCGGCTCAGGGTGCATGCAGCCTCTTTAATGGCTTGTAAAACAAATGCTCAACACTATTTTCACCTTTTGCCTTTTTTCATCAAAGCAAAAATCTTCAGATTTCCTTAGGTTAGCAAAAACAGGCACTAATGTAGGTCTTTCACAACAGTGAAGCAGCATAAATGCAAACTTTTGCAAACTGGGGGATACCTATTTAGGCTTTGGCTAACAAGGTAATGTGGTAGACCTACACTTGAGACATTAATTCATTCAAACATTTATTGAACATCTATGTGCCACACGCTGATCTAAGAACTTGGAACTAAAATGAGGATTTCTGCTTTCGTGGGCTTCTATATTCTAATGAACAAACATACCATGTATTGTGTTAGGGAACATATGTTAATATATGCTTGGGAAAATAAAGCAGAGTAAGAGTTATCAGGTTTCTGTTCTTTAATAGAAAGGTGAAAATAAACCTCATTAAGAGGACACTGTTTTGCAGATATCCAAAGCATTCCAGGCAGGGGAAATGGCCCCTGCAAAAAGGCTGAGAGGCAGAAGCATGTCTGGCCTATCTGAAAAAATGAGGCCAAAGTGGCTGGGATGCAATGAGCAGGGAGTACAGAGTAGTATTGGGAGATCTGCTCAGAGAGGTAACAGGGGTCAAATCGTGGAGAAACTTTATATAAAGACTGGAGCTTTTCTGGTAAAAACGGAGACACTGTAGATTTTGAAGAGACATGATAAAAAATCGACATTTGTGCTGAGAAAAGATTGTACAGAAGCAAGAACAGAAAGCGGGGAGACCTCTTGGAATTACTGAAGTAATACAGGCAAATGACGAAAGCAGTGGAAGTGGTAAGTGGTCAGATTCTTGGTATTTTCTGACTATAGACAAAAAGATCTCCTGATATACTGGATGTGAGGTAGAAGACTGATTTCAAAGTTTGCACCTATGCAATGAAAATGATGGTATTGGGTGTTAGCTGTTGAGAAAGACTGAGGGCTTAGCAGATGGTGGGGGAGCGGTGAAGAGTTCAGTTTTGGCATGTTGCTGGACATGCCTATTAGATATTGAAGGTGTCTGGTAGACAGTTTGGGGAAAAGGTCTGAAGTTTGAATTGGAAATCTAAATTTAGAAATTGACAGCATACTAATACCCAAAGCCAGGAGACCTCAGGGAGGCTAAACATCCTCAGAGTAACCCCAATTAAACGTCTAGGGAAGAAAAACAGCAAGAGACTAGGAAGGATGTAGGGAGTAATAAAATTTAAATGAAAGTCTCCATTTATGACTCCCAGCTTTATCTGCTTATTTATGCTAACAGATCAACTTCTGATAAAAGGGCATGTTCTCAGTATTTGTGTAAGCAGGGATAACAACTGGTAGAAGGTAACTCTAGGTAGGATCACTACCAGGTATCCTCAACGGAGATGAGAAGTTGCTCCTTCCATCTCCATCCTCCCTTTAGTGTCCATTCACATACTCAGATCATTTAGAAAGCCCAGGACAGCATATAACAGACTGCTATGGAAGCTTATAGGTAGGCAGTCTCCCAGTGGGCACAGATACACATAGCATTTTCATAAGTAATGTGAAATATGAAAGAGCTTAAAGTTTACAAATCCTGGAATAATTTGAGTTGCATAAAAATAACTGCAACAGACAAGTGTTTACAATGGATATACTATTAACTGAAAACCAGCCATCACTAAATTCAGTAACAATTAGCTCTAGCCTTCACATTCTGCAAATCACCTTCTAGAAAATTGAGCACATTCTTAGATTAGATGATTAGGAAAATTCTTTAGTTTGTATTTTCATTTAAGGTGATTCCCCACCCAACCCATCCCCTACCTGTGGAAATCCGACGAGGCAATAATGTAAAATGACTTAGTCAGTTTGGGGGATAAAAAAAACTAAAGTGATACACAATGGTACCAAAGTTTCTATACTGCCCTGGGGTGAAGCCCAATTTCTTAGTCGATGCCCAAATTATACACATACATAAATATTTAATATATATAAATATATATTTAAAGTAGGTTCCATGCTCTATGCCCAGTGTGGAGCCCAACACAGGGCTTAAACTCACAACCCTGAGATTAAGACCTGAGCTGGGATCAAGAAAGTCAGACACTTAACTGACTGAGCCACCCAGGAGCCCCTAAAGAAGTATGTTCCTAAATGTTTACAGTTCAGGTATCAATAAAGCTTTTTAAATTAGCACTAATGGCAGAGCGGGGGCATAGTTTGATAGCATTCAGCAAATAACCGAAAAGTCATAAACACATCCTAACTTCGACTCACCATTCTGCTAGCAGTCAGGTAACTCTTCAGAGCCTACTGGCTCACTTGAAAAAGAATACTATCTATCTTTTACGGTGATTTAATAAACTAAGAGAATAGGTACTAGAGCCATTTCTAAAAATGCTGATGGCACCTTTCCCCCTATCAAACCAACCAACCAACCAACCAACCAACCAACCAACCAACCAACCAACCATCAAGAGGGTAACTCTATTCTGTAGCTGGGTTGACAACCATTAAACAGAAAAGTGATAAAAACTATTATTAATGCCTTTCCCATCCCAGAGCTTGACCCAACTACCTACCTTATGGGTGACTGAATGTGTTAAGTGGACTGCCACCAGAAAAATGGAGCCTGCTCTCAGCTAGACTAAGTCCCAACAAACCTATCAACATCAGTTTATTCTCCCAAACTTAAACCACAAACCCTTGCACAATGTCAACTGTTTTGAAGTCACTAGACAGGTCTTAAAATCTATACCACCTACTTACACAGCCCCCAAACTTCTGTGTGTGTGTTTTAATGTTTATTTTTGAGAGAGACAGAGCACAAGCATGGGAAGGGCAGAGAGACACAGAATCCGAAGCACAGAGCCTGACATGAGGCCCAAACCCACGAACCGTGAGATCATGACCTGAGCCAAAGTAGGACACTTAACCGACTGAGCCATCCAGGCGCCCCTATTTTTATCTGTTATCTTCCCTCCTGAGGAAGGAATGTTTCTCTTCTAATCCAAAGCTACTTCCTCTGGGCGCCTGGTGGGCCTAGTTGATACAGCACAGAACTCTTGATCACAGGGGGGTCATGACTGCAGCCCCGTGCTGGGTATAGAGCTTAAATTTAACAACAACAAAAATTAGCTACTTCCTCTCCTACTGCTGATCTCAATGAGCATCATTTCCTAAACCAGAAACCTGAGGTTGTATCAGACTCATCCATTTCGATGGTTTCTTCTCTATTTAACTTACTACAAAGTTATGGCTTTAACCCATGTCTTCAAAACTCCAAAACCATGTAACAAATTACTCTTGCTATTTCTTGGATCTCAAAAGGCACTAAATTCATACTATCTCCACATCTTTTTCCAAAACTTCCTGACTTGGGCAATGACATAGCATTACATAAGCTGTCAAAGTCATTTTTCTCACCTCCTATCTAAACATCCACTAAGTATATCAATTCAGTTTCCTAAGTCTTTCACTAAATCAACTTTTCTCTACTTCTATTATCCTATCTCCCTGTAGTTGAAGATTGCTGTAATGGCTTCACTGGTTTACGTGATCTATTCTTTTACTGATTTAATTTTATAGCCAAAAAGTTTTGAAATGCTAGTGACGGGACACTTCAAACTTCAACGATTCCACATCATTGGGGGGGGGGCAATCTTTTCTTTTTTTTAATTTTTTAATGTTTATTTTTGAGAGAGAGACTGAGTGTGAGTGGGGGAGGGGCAGAGAGAGAGGGGGAGACACAGAACATGAAACAGGCTCCAGGCTCCTAGATGTCAGCACAGAGCCTGATGCAGGGCTCAAACCCACAAACAGCGAGATCATTACCTGAACCAATGTTGGATGCTCAACCGACTGGGGGGGGGGGGGGGGGGGGGAGAAGAGGGCAATCTTTACTGTGATTTACAAGCCCCATCGTCTTGGCTCTTGCCTTTTTCCTGAAACCCATACACAAGCTAATGATTCTCACTTCCCACTTGCGAATATCTGGCATTCTTCCAATTCCTACTAATCTGCTCCCTCCTGCCAAAAGCCCTTTTGTGCAAACCTCTTGGACCAGAAGGGATCTCCTTTCCCCCTTCACCAAGTCTTATTCGTTCTTCAGGTCTCGGTGTTAACATTAAGGAAGTAAACCCTACTTTCTAAAGTTTTCGTATAAAGCTAAATATAGATTTTGAAAGGTAAGATATATAATGTATATATCCCTTATCTGGCACTTACAACAGCAGTTGATGGGAACGGATATAAAAATCCAACCGCTCTGTTAGTGAAATATAAAAGGGAGACAAGATGGAAACAAGAAGCACTGGAAACCATTTCTAACATTTCTTGTTTCATGGTAATGGTTAGGTAATAAAACTAGATTGGGAAAATTCTGTCTACAAATCCTTTAAAAGAAAAGGTCCATCTGGGGTGCCTGGGTGGGTCAATCGGTTGAATGTCTGACTCTTAGTTTTGGTTCAGGTCATGATCTCACAGTCGTGATTGATCAAACCCCATGTCAGGTTCCACGCTTAGTGTGGAGCCCACTTAAATACTCTCCCCTACCCTCCCCTGCTCGTTCTTTAAAAAAAAAAAAAAAAAAAAAAAAAAAAAAAAAAAAAAAAGCCACAAGTCCACCTTTCACTAAATGAAGCCTTGACTGACTGCTATGGAGTCTTATGTGGCACTGGGTTAAAAAATGTTCCTAACAATCTTTCTTTCAGTCAAATACTCTCTGCAAGAGTCTCAACTGAATGAAAGGATGATCAATGAATGCAATCTTCTTCAAAATGTAAACATGTAACAGAGTAATAGGGAAACTAACAAAACCCGAAACACAGTTTTAAGGGGGGCATGGAAATGGATCCTAGTAATGGTAACTTATTTCCTCATATGGGTAGAACTGTTTATAGACTTACTACCTTCAACATACTTTGACGCATGCAGGTTTTCTAACCTGGGGCCTAATACCTGGCATACAAATCCTTACTGAAATCACAATTTGTTACTGTTTAAAAGTACTCTATATTGTCTCCAAGCTAGCTGGTAAAATATTTTTGCTGTGATCTAGAAACATTTTTACTTGACTTGAGTCTAGGAAGGTCAATAATCCCCGAAAACTAGACAAACGTTATCTGAATCTTAGGTTTGAGAATAAGACAGCCTAGAACTGTTTTAGGTTTCTAAATCCTAATTTTAGGTTCCTAATCCTAATCATCTGCTTTAGAGACCATCAAAATGCCAATACAGAAGAAAATAACCAACTAGGAGGCTGGCTTAAAGACAAAATACAGATGAGAGTCCAACTTCTGTCATACTGTGTATTGCCAAAAAATATGAATTATTCAAACCAGACACAATGGTTAAATTATGAATCAAACAAAAGGACAAACTGTAAAGTATTATCAAAACCGTGTTTTATTTTTAATACAAGATAAATACCATGCTTGTTACTAGTGCAGTTTAAGGCCAACAATGGCCATATAGCAAACTGCTCAACAGTCACCTAAATGCTAAAGAAAGAAAAGACAGAAAATAAACATTAAACACGAAATTGCAATTACAAACATTTTAATAAAATGGAATGAGCTTTTTAATAGAAGCTAATATGGAAGTCTAGTTCTCATGGACACCAAAAAGATGTCTATTTGATCAAATATCACCTTACCTTTTGCACAGAAATCTTATTGTGAAGTCACCAGAGTCAATAGCTAAAATTTTAAGACTTTCTTTGGCCTTCTGGTATTAGACAAATTATTTACAAACCGTGATTTCAGTTAATTCATGGATACTGGGAATATGATACAATTTTTTTGTTAAGGGCTTTCCATTAAAAATTGTAAAACAACTATATAAGGCTGTACAAGGCTGTAAACTACTTTGCTAATATACCATGGGATGAAGAGGAAGAAGGGTAAGAATAGACCTTTTTTTAAGGCTAAAGTCATCAATGTTATAGATGCATTCCTTAGAATACATTATGATTTACCCCAAGGATCCTTTCCCATTAAATACCACCTGAGTACTACAATTTTCAAAGTAAAAAAATAAACATGAATTCACCATTGTATTTTAAAATAATATAACTTACAGAATGCTGAGAAGTGTTATGCAGTAACAGTGTGACAAAAAAAAAAAATCTTCAAAACGAAATGTTTTTACTAAATGCAGGGTCTGTCCAATTATGAAATTAATGCAAACATTTACACCCATGGCAGAGTTTTAGGATGCTCCCACATGAAAAACTTTCTGTAGTATTTACTATCTGCTAATACCATTTCAAGATTTGTGTGACTTCAGTTAAATTCTATCTAATATTTTAAAAGACTCCTATTCCAATATGTTAATATAGCAAGAAGTCTTTAAAACATTAAAATCTGTCTATACCTAACCAAGTGTTTGTATGTTCCATACAAAAACCACAATAGCTGCACACTCAGAATGAATGCCAACAACCTGAAATTTTAAAGAACATCGGTTAAGACAAACCTAAATCAATCGAAACTGGATACAATTGCCTGAATATTCATAAAAATCCATATTGCTTCTTTCTAATGCCAAGAAAGAAGAGTAAAAGAACTTCCTCCCAGAAGCCTAGACATTTTAACACATTTTCTATTTCAACTTACAGTGAAACTTTAATCCAGAATCTTTTGATTTCTCTAATCAAAAATCTCACATTACAAACACAAGGAATGCTATATGTAAGGCCACATCTTAAATTTATAATTTTTGGTTGAATATTTATTAAAAATTAGTCTAAGGCTTCTAAGAGTCAAGTTGCTAAAAAATGAAATAAATACTCCAGTGTTTAAACTGAAGGTTAATGTAAAAAAAACAACACACACACAGAGTAAGAACAGAAAAATAGAATGCTTTGCTACAAAAATCCCACTTAATATACTTTAGCACAAAAAATGTCTAATATGTACAATGGATAAGCGTGCATTTGAGTACATACAACTGCAGGAAACATTTACAGACAGCTATGGGATGCAAATGAACTTAATGAATAAAATTTAAAAGGCAGTTATCTGTAAAACAGTAAGACTCTCAATACTGTATTCTCAGTAAAGAATCAAAACATAAACTTCCTCTTAAAATAACAGGCTGAAGCTTAAAACACAAAATTGGAGTCACCTTATAAAATACAGAAAAATGCAATGACCATTCAGGTATGAAAACCAAAATGTTGAGAGCACTCCAACAGAAAGTTTCGTAGTAAGTAGCATTTCATTGTATAAAACAGTATGTATTTAGGTTATTGGCACATTTAAATACATGAGGGAAAGAGACGTCTTTACCCTTCCAACAATTTCCCCCTTCCACTATAAAATGTTATACAACATTCATTAAAATCCTGTGTTTGTTTTAAGAACTGACCTTAAACTAGTAAAAAACAAAGCAATATTCTCCACAGGAGAATTAAATGAAAATAATACCTTAAGCTACAATCCATAAGTTATCTGTGAACTTCAAATTGTAGTTAACTGCTTAAGAATATTCTACGGAAAGGGGCCATTAAATGGGCTAAACTATGATCAACAGCCACTGCAACTTACTCCAAATCTTGGTTATGAAAACTGACAAAATAAACACTTCCAAATTTACAATGGAATATCCTTTCCAAAATGTATGTCCTTTAACTAAAAGCAGCACATTCGATTGAGTGTTGCTTCAGAAGCAATACCACGGAGGTGCTGCATCAGTCATTCGTAACTTTACTGGCTGAAAGGAATGTCACTGCATAGCACTAATAAATGCCTATGGTTCAAAGTTAAACTCAAGTTTGTTTTCATATTCACTACAATTATTATTAAGAAATGAAAAGGTCTCTGAAACTCTCTTTCTCTCTGTCTTTTTTTTTTTTTTTTTTTTGGTGATGTATGTAATGATTTATCTCTTTGGATTGTTTTTACATGTTAAAAAAAAAAAAAAGAAAGAAAGAAAGTTTTTGAATAACATCAGCCCAGACAACAGAAGGGATATGAAGAATAAAACAAGGCTTGCAATTTTCACCTTTACTGCTATACATTCATGTGTTACCAGGTAGAAAAAGACTAAAAATTAATGGGCCAAACCAAAGTTGTTTCCTTCTGACATCATTTAAAAACAATGGGACTAGCAGCAAACAATTCTAGTACACTCACATTGTCTGCAACAAAAGTCACGTAATGAGATCAGCCACGTAGGGAGAAGAGTGAAACAGAATGAGCAATTAAAGGGTTCCACTGATAAAAAATGAAAAGGTAAATGAAGGATTTAATTAGTACAAAATTTCCAGTTCCATCTCAAGTTCAAGCGGTTAGATTTTTATAATTCCATTTAAAAACTCAGAGAATATCTTACTCTCATGGACATTTACTTACCTGTTAAGCTTACTATTAACTAATTTCCCTTGTAATATACTTATGTCCACACTTCTTCACATTAGGGCATTGTAATTAAAATATAATAAAGCTAAGGAATGACAAAACAACACCTATGCACAAAACAAGAAAACTGATTTTGATACAACTCTCAAATAATGTTAAAAAGGCAACTGCATTTTCAACAAGATAGAACACCTGAAGAATCTGAGAGCAAACAGTTCTGATGAATGCCAGTGATCTCATGAACAAATACTCCAATCACAAAATGTTTTAAAATGAAACTAGCAATAATACGGGTCATTTTGTGAGAACTAGTGTGATAGCGGACAAAATGAACGTGAAGAACTGCAGTGCAGATCTCTGGAGGGCTTCTACAAGTTGCACATGACATCATATCTAGGGTACCTAAATACTTTAAGCACTGTCCTGCAATTTGGCTATCTTTTTAAATACCCAATGTGTATTACCAGAGCTCTCAGATAATCAGATCTTAAAAACATTAAAAACAAATTAACTTGCTTAGGAATCCAACTCAAATTTCTGAAGTAATGATTCGGAATGACCTTCCTATACAAGTGTCTCATCAAGTTGACACTCTGCCTATGCTAATCTTGCAATTAAGAACACATGCTAGCCAAGTGCTTTTAATGTGGGCCTATATGCAAGGCAGATTTGAAAAAAATCTTTGATTAAGTAACGCTAGCATGAATCAAAAGGCTGCATGAACACACACAAGACTCCTTAAACTGTGGTGACAGGGTACACCTATAATCACCCATTACACATACAGGAGAATACAACTCGAGATCAGTAAGCATCACGTCCTTCCAAAATCTATAGTAACCAGAAAATAAAACTAAATGCTCTCCTTACTCACATTTGTCTGCTGCACGGCTGTATTTACATTGCTCATGGCTTCAAAAATAAACCATAAGCACTATTAATATAAAACAGCAAATAACTGCCGCATCAAATCAGAATTGTCAAAATATTTCTTCAATGCTAGCAGTTTACAATTAAGCGTTTCAGTACATCTGTGTTGTAATTAAGCTGCATTACTGTAGCAAATCACGTATGGGTTTTTACTAAAATGTTAAAACCACAAAAATTTTTTTGACCCCTAACACATCGACTGGATTGCTATGTCTGTGAAACTTTACAAGTTTACATACCATTCAGCAAAATCACAAGCTAACTAGGTAAAAACAGCTAGAAAAGCAGAATATAGAAATATTAAATATCCATGTAATTCACCTATTCTAATATCAAAATCAAGGGCAAGAGACACTTAATTAGTATGTTTAATTCACTGAACGCAAGATTAGATTGGTGCATATCCAAAACCGCTATTGCAATGCTTTTTTAAAGGACAGTATAAATGTCATAGTAACATTATCTTTAGATATTGCTGAACACAAGACTTTCCCTGAGGTGTAAACATCAAATAACTTGAACAGCTTTACACATCAGCCCCATTGAACAGTTTATTACAACACTACATCTATTGTAATCAAAGTGGTGCTGTTTACAGACATTATCATATGAACATTTTTAACAAGAACAAACTACTATAAAAACAAGCATTTACTTGACGTTTTTTCCAATTGCTTGCACATTAGAATGGCCAAATGTATATAACCAGTAATAAAGTTGCAAAAGCTATAACGTTTTTTTAAATCACACAGGTTTCCTTCAAATAAAACAGTTAAGCAACATAAAAAATAAAAGTAGAGCTACTGGTTACCATTTATGCAGATTTGCTTTATTCAGATCTATTCCTGTTCATTTTATCCATGAATCCTTACAGGTTCAGTTCAATCACAAGAAGCAAACTGCTGGACAAGCGTCATTTTTCCCCCATGAAGACTGTTTTGTCTTGGAAGGTGTTCCTCTTCCTTCAGCTGTAATGTGTCAAAATTTGTGATGTAGATTTTGCTATTCCCCATAATTCACAGAAAAACGCTGGCTTAACTATACATACACAAGTCGTGCATCTACTTCACTGTTATGTATTCTAACACAATAAAAGTTAACTGAAACAGTAGCTGCCTTCATGGTGGAGAAATGCTCCCAATTTATGTGATGATTAAAACGGACACATTCTCATTTCATTCTTCTTAGTTATTACTGCCTTATTAATTTAATGACTGAAACAGAAAGGAAAATATAGCAGCTGCTGTTTCTGTGATGATGGAAACATTTATAAGTCATTTTCTAAAGTATGCATACTACAAAAATAAATGGAAATGTTCGAATGATTTTAATGTAAATATTTTTCATTCACCCACATATCAATTCTATATAACTCATTAACAATTAAATGTGAACTGAATATAAAATGCAATAAATTATTTTACAAATTAGTTGTATTTATTTGACAGCATACAGGAACTTCTGCAAATTATAAATCAAACTGTTCCATGTTACAAAATTTATAGATAAAATTTATAAATATATAGCTCAATATGCACATTTAAATAAATATGACATCCACGTACAAATCTTCAGACGTGATACAAATTTAAAACATTAACTTTACTTTCACTCTAATGTAAAGTTACCTAACGTATTTAGATAAGCTAACCCAAAACACACTAAATAAGAATCTACAATGATAAATTTCATTGAAAACTCACATAAAGAAAAAAAAAACAATAAATTTGATAAACTGAAATTTCAAGAATACATAAATAGCAAACTTCAGGTAGAGGTTCACAAAAGCAGCATTCAATTAACTTGCATGTAAGTGATCACTGAAACACGAGGTATTTAAAATATAAATTCCAAGAGAGCATTTCAGCAAGATGATGTAGTAAAAGGTAAAAGGGCACAATATTTAGTGATATTCTTGCCATAAAAGTAATTGGAAAATACTTTCTGCTCTATAATTAAGAGTAATTAATACTGTCACAACTATAAATGTTTTATTTTATGTCCTTTCCTCCCCAACTAGGCTGTAACCATCTTAAGAGCATCAATATACATATGCATTCACATTGCCTAGGAGTGAAAACCTAAATTTTACAACTGCAAAAGAAAAAAACACCCACTAGCTGTTATAATTCTGGACTTTTTCTTTTAAATAATTTCTATTTGCCCATATTTTTCAACAAGATACTTAAACCATTGCTAATGTTACCTTTTATTATACCTTTATTTTATGTTGACGAAACTTTAGGTAGAATTATTTCATGAAAAAAAAAATCTAGAAAGGCAGCTTTTATAGGATTTATTTTTATTCCTTGCAATGCATAAAAAAAACCCTGGTATTAAAGTATTAAAGAAAAGATAAGAAATATGTTCTAACCTGAAAAGATGCATTACTCTGAAATTCATAAATCTTACTACCAAAGTATGTTATCTCCCTAACCTTTTTGTTGTGATGTGAGAGATATAGAAGAGAGATCTGGTCATTAAGAGCGGAAAATTATTTAAAGTCACAGTGAGCAAAACAAAAATACCCAATCCTTCCAAGAAACATATGGCATACACTGCAACTTTATCTTATTAATCACTCCAAAGGAGAATTTTACTACATTTTATGTAGAGAACCCTGTTCGTGAAATCGTAACACACATCTTTATGCAGGACAAATGCACTCATCTTTTGCTTGATTATACTTCATAGGTAGACCTTTACTATTAATAAGTCTCTCATTTTCACCATACAGACATAAAATCTGGGGGATAGTCTGACAGTTTTTATTTCTATTTCTAAACACTTTACATTTATCCATTTGGAAATACAAATTTTACAAACTCAAACGGAAGCAAATTTGAAGGCAATACAACCCATTTCCAATAATCCAATCCCATATTATACTCTCAAATTTCTAGGACATCTACATGAACAAAGATATCAAAAAAGAGTGACAAATACATTCAATGCTCATGTTTTCAGAATACCATTTAGTCAGATATGTTAATATCAAAGCCACACAATTACTAGTTTTAGCTATCAGTTATAAAAGGAAGATCTATGTAAACAGTTGATAAGAAATTAAGACAAATGGAATCTACAGCTCTTTAATGAAGTATATAAAGTTAAGCGCTAAGTAAAATCTCAATTCAGAGAAGCACCTGTATAACGAGATAATGTAAGATAAAGCCAATACTAACAACTCAAATTATGAGCATTTCTGTTAGAAACTTATCTAAGAAAATTTGTTAGCATCAGTATTCCTAAACTTGTGGCAAATTCACCTTTCTAGTAAGATTAAAATACATACTTGACACAGACCTTTCATAGATTTTCACATTAATATTGAATTAAAAGAATTAACTGAATAGAATTCTACTACAATTTTAGAGATGTGATTCTATTAACTCAGTGAAATAAAATTCACTTTTCTCTTCTGAAAACTTCTCCTTAATGCGAGGAATAGGGAAGGAGTGGGCAAAAGAAATATGAAGTATCTGAATATAAAATTCTTCTTGTGCTGACTAAAACATATTATATAAAATTCTGCTTATTGGAGATATTTACAAAAACTCCCTTACTACCACAACATTTGGTATTTCCTTCTTTCTACCTGTGGACATAGTACTTACCTCATTTTAACTAAAGTCTTTCATTACACTATATATAAAACATACAGGATTGTTGCTCTAGGCAGTTCACTATGGAAATAAACTTCGCCACAAAGAAAACTCATCTTTGCCCCCCAAATTTCACAAACAAATTTTTTCAAATTAAGCTGTTTATGTGATTTAGAATTTCCTCTGAGGATTAAAACAAGCTACCACAGAAGGCAAATTAGTAAATTTGGATACCATATATGGCACACGTCCCCCTTTTTGGTTATTAGGTTTTCTTTAAACAATGCTAACTAAATATTCATTCAAAACATTACTTATTCAAAATGATCTAGTTTACAAACTACAACAATGGTAGTATATTTCACATTGAGATGAAGGTGAGAGCAAGGTGACTCACATTGGCATTGAATTTTCTTTTAACAGGGAACATTAATCATTTGTAAACAAAACCTATTCTTAAACCACAATGAGCAAAAACCACACTACACATCCATTCAAGGGATTACTTCCTACCCTCTGTCACTTCAATTAAGATAGCCATGTAGTAAGATACTGCAAATACTAAAAGCAAGGAAACTCAGAGCAAAAGAAGAGAGAACTAGCATATCCAGATGAAGCAGAGCAGTTAGGATATATGGGAAAACACAAACACAAGGCTGGACAATATGAGGCAGATCTCAGATGACTTAAGAGTTGCAGAAATAATTTTTAAATATCATTTCCACCAGTATCATTCATTAATTAAAGATAACTTAATTTTCACATTAACCTCTAAGTAACACTACATCTTAAAGACATGAAACATCTTAGCATGTAAGAAAAAACTTTTTATCTTTTGGCTCCCCCCTCCCCCAATTAATGAGAAACTATCAATTAAAGACTGCGAAGCACCCTAAATCTTGTGCAATGACAACACCAACTTAAAACATAATATATATGGGAAAAAAAGCAATCTTACCAAAAATGTGGTTATTTAATTCATATCTCATACAAGATGCTTAAAATTTTTATCAAAGAAACGGATATTGATTTGAAAATATGTAAAACCTCATGGGAGGAAATGCATGAGTAAAGAGTATTTTAAAAAATAATCTGGATTCATCACTCTTTGTACATAAAGAAAAACTGAATCAACAGAAATTTGCTGTGTGGCATTTTTCCAAACAAGTAATAAGAGGAATGCAATCTAAAAGAAAATAATTCAACCATGAAAGTAAAATTATTTCTATAAGAAGTGTACAATCTTAAAACACTGAACTACTTGTGTTTTGCTCAGAGTGGTCTGAGAATAGAGGCAGCAATTACAGAATATGAAATACAGTGTATTTACATACTGAAAATTTACAATACTGATATTCCCATTAAAATATCACCTACTTGAACTTAGATACTGAATGCTTTCAGAAAATTAATACATATTTTAAATGAGAGAATGCAATTAACATTACCAACAATTCAAACACAAAAAAAAATTAAGATGGGACAGACAATAACAGCTTACCAACATCATTAAGTTTCCAGTTAAATTAAGAACTTGCCCTTTTATAGCCATTCATCAATTTAATAATAAATTACATTACTGTTTTATTTATATACACGCTTGCTTACTGACATTCACGTTAGCTTCCAAGTTACTTGTATTCCATTTAGTCCGTTTAAGATTTACATGAAAGCTCAAAAGGACTCATATTTTAAAACTTCTAAAAAGGTCAACAGACCCTATTATGGTAATAATTAAATGTGCAGGTTTGTCTGTTTAAAAGTTTTTCACTTGAATATATTTAATCCTAGACCCCACCCCTCTGATTCACAACTACATCCGCAATAAATACTGTTTGGTATTGCAAAGGTACAGTAATCCAGGATAACAGAATTTTTGCTCTAGAAATGCTTATGTAAATTTTTGCTTGGATGAAGGCACATAACAATATTACAACTCAATTCTGATTAATGTACAAACAAAACATGGGAATTCTGGTATGGTACACATCAGTGATTAAGAAAAATGTCAACAATAGTTTGCAAGTTAGGAATTCATAGTTAATGTCTGAATGTAATGAAACTCAAGCCATGGTATAGTTAGGTGTGCCCATTACTAGAATGTAATGTTAGTTAATTCAAAGTATTTAAAATTAACAATGGACTTTTCAAGGAGTTTACTTGGCTGACTATGCTAGTTTAACTAAAACCAGGAAGAAACTAATTAACTTTGAGTCTAATCTGGTTCAGAAGTCCTTGATGGGCACATCCAATCTTGGAGAAGACTAAAGATGTATGCAAGCTTTGCTTATCATGCCTTCAGGAATTAGAAGCTTGTTGAGAACTAACAAAGTCTAAGTAAAAGCGTAACTTCTTTGTAGAAACTGTATCTTACTATAAGTGAAATGGTTGATACAATTAAGCATTTCAAGTAATAAATTGGCTATAATTCACCTTAAGCAACAGATGGACTGAGAATTTTTTCATAATATGGTATTAAGATCTATTCCGGCCAAGGGGGAAAAAAAACTACATTTTTAAAATTTAGTGTTTAGATTTACATGACACAACACTTAATCCTTACATCCAAAAGCAGTATTAATTTCAATAAGCCCAGTTTTAAAAGTGAAAGATGCTTTGGCTATTAAAGAAATGTTTCGAGATTTTATTAAGTTCTATAATACCATACATGGAAAACTATTTTAAAATTAATGTTTTGATAAATATTCAAGATGCATACTCAAAATGCTAGAAAAGTATTTAAACTGGTCTTTTCACTTCAAAAAGCCCTTAATCTGTAAATAATGTAATAGCTTACATACCATAAAGACTTACATGCTTATTTTATAAATTGTATTATTTAAAAAGGATCTCATTTGCTAAAATATATCTATTAAAGAAAATGCTATTGTCACAGAATTACATACACTTTTAGTCTTTGATTCTGCCCATAACAATGTAAATACTAACAACTGCATGAGTAAATTTTCAGTGTTTCCCATGACTATGGAAAATAATTGTGTAAAGTGCAGTTACCTATAAGGGGTTTGTTTTCACCTAATTTAATTTGGATATGCCACCAACACATAAAGAAAAAGTTTTTGTTTACAGAATAAACTGTGTCACATGCACAAACCTTATAGTGCCTTGCCCCTACTTTTCACATGAATAAATGCTGTTCACAAATATAAAAATAAAATTACACGTGAAAATGAAGTATAAACAGACAACTTCCCACTTTATGAAAAATGTACACAAGAAATAGTTTTAAAATACAGAAAAAAAGACACAATGATTATGATTTATGAATGAAACATCAAAGAAAATTATTTCAAGGTTATTCTAACCTGGGATGCATGATTTGATACAATTTAAAATTCTTAGATATGGAGTACCCTGAACCCGTTTTAATTAAGTTTCGTATCTTCTTTGCAAATTAAAGGATATGGTTTTTTTTATTTTAAAACAAAAACTATATGCCAGGAAAAATGTCTTTTCTAAGGAATACTTTTTTAAGTACAAAAGCACTTTCAATGCTAAGAAATCATCCTTCTGTATTATAAACTATTATAGTGTTAGGTTTTCTTCAAAAGTTTTAGGGATAGAGTTAGTTCAAGGAGAGAAACTTTCAATTTAAAAGCCCAAGCACATTTTGTGTGTGTGTGTGTGTGTGTGTGGATTAACTCCTTGTATTTTATATTTCAAATTACATGCAAACTATGTATGTAATTATGACAATTCCCATTTTTAGATTTTAGAAGTAGACATGAGTCCTCTTGATTATTTTCTTGCTAAAGCAAGGCCATTAACAATCTAAAAGTTTGAATTCAGCAATATTCAAGGGTAAAAGGTCAAATTTTTTTTTTTTTACCTGTCATTACTTACCTGTCATTTCTCTGAGAGGTTTCCAGAAGATTAAATTCAGAACAAGTAGTTGGACCATTTAAAATGTAGGTATATACTGTATAAACAATAGCCTTGGAGTTATAATTACTGTTAACAACACATATGCTACATATAACAGGAACAAGAAATACCCACCTTCTAACGATGACGATACTCGCGTTCTCGGTCACGTTCTCGGTCCCGGTCTCGGTCCCGGTCCCGGTGTCTCTCTCGTTCTCTGCTTCTCTCTCTATAATAATCATCATGACGATCTCTACTACGGGATTTATGACGCCGACTCTTTTCTCGTGATCTACTATGGTCCCTCTCTCTTGATCGTTCACGTCTTCTAAAAGAAATTACTGGATTAATGCTCTCTGTAAGTGGATAGCAGTATTTACTACCTAAAGCAAAAAATTCCTTGTAAATCTAGTTTAGACTTAGGATATCCTGAACTTCCAATAATGACTTACTGACTCACCTGTAAGCATGAATGAGAAATCCCATTTTTGGAGCGCCTGGGTGGGTCAGTTGGTTAAGCAACAGACTCTTGATTTTGGCTTAGGTCATGATCTCACAATAGTGGGATCAAGCCCCATGTCAGCCTCCATGCTGAGCATGGAGCCTGCTTAAGATTCTCTCTCCCTCTCCCAAAAACAAACCAACAACCCACCCCCACACACAAACAGAAATTTCAATTTTAAAAATATTCACCCCCAAGTTGGGATCCAGACACACCAGGGCAATACATCTTATCATCTATTACATCTAATAGCCTGCATCAGACATGTAGTGTTTACTGAAGGAACACAGAAAGGTAAAGGGAGAAAACAACTTCAAAGGACAACTTGTTTCAAACTAAAGACTGCATAGAAGATAGTTTTTTTAGGCATAAAATTCATGAAACTATTCAATACACAATGAGATAAGTATATAAAATTACCACCCATTAACAGGTTACCTAAACCTATATGTAGTATCAAATTTAGACTTATAACTAACCCAAATATGATTTACCATGAGTGCTACTCCACTAAGAAAATTTTTTTAATATTTTAAGTTTTTATTTATTTATTTTGAGAGAGAAAGAAAGTGCAAGTGAGGAGGGGCAGAGAGAGGGAGAGAGAATTCCAAGCAGGCTCCGCACTGTCAGCACAGAGCCTGATGTGGGGGCTTGAACTCAAACTGTGCGATCATGACCTGTGCCAAAATCAAGAGTCAAACACTTAACTGACTGAGCCACCAAGGTGCCCCAGAAACTTTCTAATAATATATATGTTTGCTTCAGGGGTGGAGGCGGCTGGAAGGCATGGTGGGAAACAGAATTCAAAACTTAGTACTTATGACCACTAGAAAAGACTGGGAAATAATTCACATTGTTATTAAAAAGAAACGTTTTATGAGCTACCTTCGAAAAAAAACCAAACAATAAAAATGAGATAATTTAATCAAAGTCTGTTTCCTAAAATACTTTTAGAAATTCTGCTACGTTCTGAAATTCACAATAAGGAAATCCAACTGCCTGTAATTCGAACCATCTATTTTGTATTTTTGTAACAGACAGCTAGACTTAGCAAACATTATTAGATGCTAAGCTCCTTGATCAAGAAAGCAATTCTTACTTAGGACTTAAAAAACTAAAAAGAGGACTAGGTATGATATGGACTTTAGCTATGACACATTTGTTTAGATACAAAGATCCTTACTTACACTGGGTCATGAAGATAGTAATTAAGAAGTTGGGTATCATGACAAAGACAAGCTCCCTTCCTTTATCTTTTTTTTTTTTCCCCTTCCCTTATCTTAATGAAGACTCTAACACTGGAGTACACTAAAGACAGACCTATGAATATTACATAACGATTAAAGGTCTACCTTTCAAATATATGCAAAATTTCAAGGTTAGCTGCACTGCTAAAAAAAGGAATTACCTAATTAGAAAATACGAACAGATCATTCATTAACTTCCTTGTTCAAGAAATATTTATTTAGCACCCATCTTGTACCAAACACTGTTTAGTCATTAGAAATACCGTAGTGAACAGGACAGGTAAGGCCCTTCCCTTTTCCAACATGTGTTCTAGAGAAGAGAAATGTGCAACAAAAAATAGATTACCGTAAGTACTATAAAAGAAATAAAAAGAACAACATGACAGAGTAACCTGGAGAAGATCTCTCCTGGAAGTTAGACTGAGTTGAGGCATGAAGGATAAGAAGTCAGCTTTGTGAAGAGTGAGGAAAAAGGGCTCCCAGCAGAAGGAATATCAAGTATAGAAAGTGTGGGGTGCCTGAGTGGCTCAGTGAGTTAAGTGTCTGACTCTTGATTTTTGGCTCAAGTCATGATCTCACAGTTCGTGGGTTTGAACCCTGAGCCTGGCTCAACACTGGTAGGTAGTGCAGGGCCTGCTTGGGATTCTCTCTCCCCCTTGCTGCCCCTCCCCCACTCACGCATGCTCTCTCTCTCTAAATAAATAAATAAACTTGAAAAAAAACGGTATAGAACAGTGACGTGGTAAAGAGCTAATGTATCAAGGAAAAGAGAAGGGAGACCATTGTGACTACAGAATAGTGAGCAAGGAGTCAAGTACACAATGAGGCTTCGAAGACAGGCAGGAATCACACAGTGCCTGAATGTTTACAGTCTTATTCTAAGAGTAACCAAAACTTCTTGAAGGGTTTTATTTTTTTTAATGTTTATTTATTTTTGAGAGAGAAACAAAACACAAGCTGGGGAAGGGGAGAGAGAAAAGGGAGACAGAATCCAAAGCAGGTTCCAGGCTCCAAGCTGTCAGCAGATAGCCCGAACTGGGGCTCAAACCCATGAACCATGAGATCATGATCTGAGCTAAAGTTGGACACATGACCAACTGAGCCACCCCAACGCCCCTTTTGAAGGGTTTTAAAAGCAAACACCTGACATTTGATTCAATATTCAAAACAAAAGAAAACAATCTAACTCTAGCTGCTATACGAACAGTAATAAGTAAAATCAAAGTCCTATTTTAAAGTTTCAAACACGGTATTTTTTCTATTTGTAACATAATAGTTTTAAATAGACATGACACAGGAAAGTTTTACCTTGATCCAGAACCATAAGACTTGGATTCAATTCCATGAAGGCAATCTTGCAAAGAGCTAATAAGAACTTTGCAGCGATCATCAGCAGATACTTTGGATTGTTTAATTAAAGAAATTGCAGTTACCAATGTCTCAATAGCACTCCCATAATCACCTATGAGGCAAAGGAGAGGGGTTGAAATGAAATAAATTTTGTTTCCAAAATACCCCCAAATCATTTGGGATAAAAGTGATAAAGTATTTTATAAAAGAAGAACACTAAAGTAACTACAGAAGACATCTTCATTTCTTTTTTAAGGGCTTCACCATTTGTAAAAAGCTTTTATGTGAGTAAAATTAGCACAGTTTATTATTACAGACATGTGAAGCACAGGTTATTAATTTGTAAATATGAGAATCAGTTGCCTTAAGGTCCCCACACATTACATGTCAGGACTAAAATTTAAATCCATATATAAGAATTTAAAATTATGGGTCTATTCACTGCACTGTGACACATCACTTCCCTCAATTTCTTTTAAATAAATAGAGGTAATGATTTGGAAATATGAACATAAATGCTAAATATAAATTACCAGTCTTCAAGATTGCACATAGTTTTAGGTCATTCCGAGTAACATAAATAAGAAATATTAATATAGGAAGAAATATACAAACCAGCACTGGCATCAGACACAGCTCTTGAAATAGCACTGCTTGAGATTGCCCTATTTCTATTCATGATTTCTTCAAACTCAGCTTCACTCAATGGCGTTCTTGCAGTATCCATTTCCCTTTAAAATAAAAATGAACCTTAAGTTGCACTCAACACATTTTTCAGTTAGTTGTAACAGTATAAAACAATTCATACTAGTTGCTTGTGACAAGTGTCTTAGAGCTAGTAGTTACTTTTCCAGACTGAAGCATGCTATTTACCTTACAAAGAGAGCAAGTCTAAGCAAAATTCTTCAACACTACCTTTCAGCTGAAATAAAGTAGCAGCTTGGAAACCTTGTCTTTCTGGAGATCAGGGATAATGTATTTATAGATCTATAATATTTTTCAGTCATACAAAAACATACATAATAAACGGTCCTGAATGTTATAACATAAGGTAGTTACACATTATTAGCTCTTTTATTTATATATACATACATTTAAATGTTGACAGCAAAAACTACAGCCCTACACAATCAAGGAATTTGGTTACATTTCTGTTTGGATCCTCTAGGCACAGGGCCCAACTCACAATAGAAGGATAACAAATGTCTGATTAATTAAAAGAACTTCAGGCGGGGACAAGATCTTAGATCATCTTGTTTGCCACTGAATCCCCAGAAGAGTATCTGGCAAATAAAAGATAGTAAGTGTAAACATTTGTTGGAAAAAAGTGAATTAAATGCCAAAACTTTCTAAAGGTGCTGGACAACTATGAAAACTGTACATGTACATTACATGTCGACTATACTTCAAAAAAAAAACTGTACATGTACAGTACAGGAAAAGGTAAGCGTTCTTCCATCTTAGTTACTAGTTACAAGGTAGGACACTGAGTTGAGGGAAGCAGCAGCAGTTCATTCCAATGCAATGAGGAAACAGCTAATCTAACTTTTTACATGCTTTTAAGGTATTACTCTCATTCCCAAAACTTTATAGACATCCTGACCAAATGATAAGTTGTTCAAAATCCATGTATAATTTCAACTAAATGCTGTGACTTGTGCCCATTCTATCCCTCTTAAAAAAAGAAATCTCATGTAAGAGGAGTTTTCTCCAATTTTCAATAAAAAATTAGTCATAAATAACCATCACCCTCCAATTCTTGAAAACCTAATACTATCAAAATTCTATTATGTTAGGAAAAAGATACGAAACTCAAATTTTATAATCAAACCAAGTCACCTAACCCACGCCTGTCCTCTAAAGGTGAACACTTAATATGAAGTCACTAACTGGAATTAAAGTGAACAGAAGAAATTATACTAGCCCAGTAGTTATTTTCTAAAGAAAACAGAGCCATTTTTGGCAGTCATAAAGATGCAACCTCTATGAACAGATAATGGTTAATGTGCTTTGTTTACAACATCAAATTTATTGCCATGTGCCTGTGCAACTGCATGGAATTAGGCAGATTCCCAAATCCATTCCTTCAGGACATTTTTCAGACAAAATAAAGTACAAAGTAGTTTAACAGTGATAGTTTAAAAATATAAAATCAAATGACAAACTCAGAAGTAATTAAAGAGGGCAAATTCAAATGGCTCTTAGAGATTATAAATACAGCTCTCTAAATTATGTTCTGAGTATGGATAGTTTTTAAATTACTTTGGAAGGGGGCTAAGAGATCATTTACTTCAATAATGGTTTCAAAAAAAAAAAAAGAAATAATGGTTTTCACCTAGCTCTTCTCCAAGGATCACCATTAATTACTTTAATTTCCACAACTGTGTTTTACAAGTGTTTGTCTACCCAAATATACTTGTGTATCATTTAATGTTTCCATTTCAATTAAAAGTTAGTAATTTGATAGTCGGGACTCCTGATCAGCAACGAGAATCAATAGTACCTATCCAACAAATTGATCGAATTCCTAAAACGAAGAAGGAAACTTTAGTGCTCTGAGTAGTATCATCAAAGGTAAATGAGATTCACTTTAAAATCTTAAAAGTAGCTTGAGGATCCCATTTGCTCACTTAAATTATCTTTATTATTATCTTTATTAACCTCTTTTAACTTAAGAAATAATGGAAAGGATCTCCATGAATTAGTGACTTGCTCTAAATCACACATCTATATAAGTGGTGGAAGGGGATTATTCCCAACGCTGTTTAGTATGTTTTCATCATATGATACTGCCCCTTCTAAGAAGAGCAAACAATATAGAAAATTAAATATCTGGGGAAAAGCCCATAATTAAAAAACAAAACAAAAACAAACCTCGGCGATGAAACGTAGAGTATTTTTTACCGATCAAATAACACACCAAGTCTACTGTCATAGATACATACTGACTTACCTGCCAGGAGGCCCATAGTCACCCCTATCATACGGTGGAGGTCGGCCATATGGATCTGTTGGTGGTGGACCCCGGCTATCTGATGTAGGCATGCCGCTGTTAGTCGGTGGAGGAAAGAAAGCCGGGTTCACATGTGGAGCTGGTGGTGGGGCACCTGGAGGTGGTCCAGGAAGATGCGGAGGAGGAGCAAGTGTAAGGGGTGGCCCAAGAGGGCCAGGTGGGCGAGGTGGAAAGGGGCCTGGAGGTGGAGGTGGTCCCTGTTGTGGAGGTGGTGGACCAGGAGGGGGGCCGTAGCCCGGAACTGGAGGTGGAGGGCCAGGAGGAAGCGGACCCAATGGAGGCTGCCCAAAAGGTTGTCCAGGAAAAAGAACTGGTGGTGGTGGGCGATCTCCTCGATTAGGAGGCCCAGCTAGAGGAGGAGGCAGAACCTGACCAGGAGGTGGAGGACCTGGTGGACCAGGTGGGCCTGGAGGACCTAAGGGTGGACGTGGTGGAGTCTGTCCAGCTATAGAATAGAGGAGAGAGAAGGAGAGAGAAAAAAACCACTTCAATAAGGTATTTTAACCTTAATGCCAAGATTATACTTTTAAAACACAACTCATAGACCAAGATTCTTTCTCTTTAAATGAAACCCATATGGTAAATGCTACACTAACAACTATGAAAGTGAAGTACATCTTTACAATTTTAACCAGCTCAATTTATGCTTAAGAAAAATTATTGAAACAAAAAACGTTAATAAACATTACAATGCTTAGAGATATTTTCCATCTTTCAGTGTACACACACTTCTTACAGTGAAATCACCCACCTTATATTCTACTCTGATGCCAAGCTAGAAAGTGAAACAAGGAAAAATGGTCTTGAAAGGATTTTTTAAGAGGTAAGAAAATAAGACGGATGTAAATATTCTATATATAAGTCAAGCAAGTTTGGAGAAAAATAAAGACCTTTTAGGCCAAAAATGGGTATTTCCTCTATGCTGTGCCCCATATGCCATGGAATCCTAGTTTCCAGGAACAAAGGCCGAGTTCCTTTAACAAGATGCTTGATCAAATTTCCTGGATTCCAAAAATAGCATAACAAGGAGAGTAAGTCACATTAATAATGCATTACTTGAAAAAGAGAGAAAAGGAAAAGAGGTATTAAGGTAGACACATTTTATCCATGGTAATTTAAGAAAAATTTTACCTGGAAAAGGTGGGGGTGGCCCTCCTGGTCCTGTTGGTCCAGGAAATCTGTCCCCACCGGGAACAGCCCCTGGAAAACGGCCCCGTCCTCTACCACCTTGTGGAAATGCTGCACGTGAACTGCCTCCTGGAGGACCAGCTTTACCTTCCCCAGACATTTGTCCTGATTGTGTAGCTGTAAATATCCAAATACTCATAAATAGCATTTATTAAAATAGTCCTCTGAAATGTAACCACTGTTATTTAGAAATAACTCTACTTCAAAGTTCACATATGCTATATACTAACTTGCAGATGTCTTGGGCCTGTCCAAACTACATGAGAAGTACTGGATGGAAACATTCACATCTATTTAAGTTCTTTTGAAGTCTCAAAATATCCAGAGTTAAATGTATTTCCAGTGGGTAAATATGAGTTACTTTCAAAATACCAATACTCAGCAGCAGCCAAGACTAAAATTCTCCAACAGAAATCTGAATTTCAGTAAGCACAGATTATTTAAATTTCGTATCATATTCTTCAGTTAAGTCTTAACTGCTAAAACATTAAAAGAAAAACAGCCACTTGAATTTGTTAATTACACGATTATCCACCTTATCTCTTTAAGTGAGAGCATTTCTAAGTGTTGTTAATGGCCAATCTTTTCTATATTCACTTTACCAAGTGGTGAAAGATCTTGGTGCCAAGCAGAAAATCAATGAATATTTTCTGGTTATCAGTGGTTTCTCCCCCACCATAACACACATCCACATAACTTCCCTTCAATCTAAAGATTAGAATGTAGTTTCTTCCTTTCTCTAGGATGGGAATGACAGGACAAGACTGGCAGAGCTATAGAACTTGCACACTGTTGTATAATATTGGGTCTGTGACATCTAGAGAAAAATGGGAGTAAGTTTCCAGTATATAGGACCATAGCCATAAACCAGTAATCAAATCAAATTTAAGGGATAAACTTTCTAAAATGGATTCTCCAATGAACTAAACATTAAAATGACTTCTCTAGTGTAACATCTAACAAATGCTAGCAACATTGGCTAAAAATGCACATCTTTTGATAAAGGCCTCTGAGGGATTGCTTACTTTTCCTGGACTGCATTTCAAATTGACTCAGGAACTGTTTATTGCATGGAGTTACAACAGGATTCTGACCATGAAGTTCTCTTTTAGGCAACAGATCCATTAACTTTTTTGAGGATGCTTCAGATCCAACACCAACAAGGGCAAACCTAGAAGATGTTTAAAGGGGCAAAGACAGAAAGTGAGGAGGGATTAACAAAGCTACTGTTATTAAAAAGGAAATGGTATGAATTTACCTTTAAGAAAAATGAAAAATTTTTTTAAGATAAAACTATACAAGTTCACACTTCCATCCTTAGCTTTTTCAAAATAACAACCTACCATACAATTCACTCAAAGTGTACAATAAGTGTATATTCAGAGTTTTAGAACGATCACCACAATTTTAGAGCGTTTTCATCATCTCAAAATGAAAGCCCATACTCATTAACTGTGACTCCATTTCCTCCCAACCCCCAACTTTAGGAAAGCACTAATACACTTTCTATCTCTATGAATTTATCGATTTTGAACATTTCATATACATGAAATTATACAATATGTGGTCCTTTATGAATAGCTTTTTTCACTTAACATAATGGCTTTAAAATTTATGCATGTTGTAGTATGTATCATTACTCAATGTCTTTTCACAGCTGAATAGTATTTCACAATATGGATACAACACATTTTAAAAAATCCATTCATTAGTTGATGGACATTTGGGTTGTTTCCATTTCTTGGTTATTATGAATAATGCCACTGTGCAAACATGCTCAACATCACTGGCCATAAGGGTAATGTCAATCAAAAACCACAATGAGATGCCATTTCATACCCACTAGGATGGCTATAATCAATAAGATAAACAGTGCTGTTGAAGATGCAGAGAAACTGAAAATTTCATACACTACTAATGGGAATGTAAAATGGTACGGTCACTTTGACAAATAATCTGACAATTCCTTCAAAGGCTAAATATAGACTTAACATAGGGGCGCCTGGGTGGCTTAGTCGGTTAAGCGTCGACTTTGGCTCAGGTCACAATCTCACAGTTCGTGAGTTCGAGCCCCGTGTCTGGCTCTGTGCTGACAGCTTGGAGCCTGCTTCAGATTCTGTGTCTCCCTCTCTCTCTCTCTGCCCCTCCCCTGCTCATGTTCTGTCTCTCTCAAA
Source organism: Acinonyx jubatus (assembly GCF_027475565.1). Lineage (NCBI taxonomy): Eukaryota > Metazoa > Chordata > Mammalia > Carnivora > Felidae > Acinonyx > Acinonyx jubatus. The sequence goes on along the minus strand of NC_069387.1, from coordinate 92,203,392 downwards.
AATAAAATAAACATTAAAAAAATTAAAGATATATATATATTTATGTGTATTTATACATATACTTACATACATATTTATATAATACATATATACGTATATATAATATATATATACAGTTAACATATAATCCAATAATTCCACTACTGGTATATATATACACCTACCAGAATTGGAATACATATGTTCATATAAAACTGGTACAAGAATATTCACAGGGGCATTATTCACAAAAGCAAACGTGGAAACAACCTCAATGCCCATCAGATGATGGATGGAATAAAAATGTGATATAACCATATAATGGAATATTATTTAGCCATAAGAAGAATTAAGTACTGATACATGCTGAGACATGGCTGAATCTTGAAAACATTATGCTAAGTGAAAGAAGTCACAAAGGACCACGTATTATATTATTCTATTTATAGGAAATATTCGGAATAAGCAAACTCATAGAGACAAATTGTTAATGGGTATGGGATTTCTTCTGAGGGTCATGAAATGTTCTGATATTAGTGATAACTGTAAATATACTAAAAATCATCAGATTGAATATTTTTACAATTCAATGAATTTATTAATTTAACAAATATGTATTGAGCACCAACTCCTACATGCCAGGCACAATCCAGGGCTAGGGATACAAGAGTGAACAAAACAAAATCCTTCCTCTTGTGGAGCTTACAATCTAATTGGAGACAAGACAAATAAGTAAAATACACTATAATAAAGAAAAATAAAGAAAGGAAATAAACTGGGGATAAAATTTCAATTTTATCTGCTCCTACCCTATAGTGATATGAGCAGAAGCTAATATTTTGCATAGGGTGATGAGGGAAGGGAATTCTTTCAGGAGAGTCCTTAATGAAGTGAAAGAGGGGTGCCTGGGTGGCTCAGTTGGTTAAGCATCTGACCCTTGATTTCAGTTCAGGTCATGATCTCATGGTCTTGAGACTGAGTCCTGCGTCGGGCTCTGCACTGAGTGTGGAGCCTGCTTTGGATTCTTTCTCAAAATAAGTAAACAAACATATTAAAAAAAAAAAGAAAGAAAGAGATCCATGTGGATATTTGGGGGATATAACAAACCAAAAATAAGAAACAACTGGTGTAAAACTCCTAAGCAGGAGTGTTTTTGAGGAACAGCATAGACAAACATTGCTGAAACAGCATAAGGAAGGTGAACAGTGATAGGAATAAGGTCAGGCAGGTGGTGGGGAAACAGATCATATAGTGCCTTATGGGGCCACAGTTAAGATTCTGGCTTTTACTCTTAGTGATAGAGAGCCATTAGAAGATCTGAAAAGGCAATTATTGATGGCACTTTTTTCCAATATTTACATTTTGTAATAGCATAAGCCATAGGGGATTTGGGGTGAAAGCAAGAACACAGGTATGAGGCTATTACAAAAGTTCGAGTAAGATAATAATGGCTTGGGCCAGGTAAAATAATTACTGTAATACACAAGGTATGATGGAAAGAAGACATCAGAGAGGATGTGCATTTATGGATAAGTACATTTTAACTCATTTTACCAAACATGTTCTAAAACCTGTGAATTGTAATCCTGTTCCTTCTTTTTCCACTAAAAATATAAGCACAAGGAAAAAAACCTGCAAGTATATTCACTAAAATGTTAAGAGTGATTACCTATGGATGGTGAGCTTGTAGCTTTTTATTTTCCTACTTCTGGGTATCTGTTTTTTATAATATTCCTATAATGATCCTATCTCATTCATATAATTTAATAAGTTTAAAAAACTGAGCAAAACATTTACGTTACATTATTTTCCAGTTGCCCATCTTTCTCCATCCCTTAATCACAGGATAATAATGCTTCTTCAAACTGTCATTTCAAAAGTCATTTCAACCACAGAGAAAACTCAGGAAAATTAAATAGACCTAATCTGTCCACACTTCCAGTTTCACTAGCTTTAGTGAGCTAGATCACAAGGTAAGTAAAATAAGTACCTATCTCTGCCCAAGAACCCTCTGCCAATGTGGATAATAAAGCGTGTGAATGGTTAACATTAAGAATAGCTACTACCAAAATTATAATCTCTAGTTACTAACGTATTAGGAAAAAAAAATGAAACAAGATTCTTACCCTTTTGACTGGCCATTTGCCCGATTTTCAAAAAATTTTATCTCCAAAATATCATTTACTCCCAAAGAATGAACTGCTTCAGTTAAGTCTTCATCTGTTGTCCACTGCAAGATATTTCCCCCTCATTAACCATCAAAATATAACCAAGATGTTTATTGTTTCAATTTAGTTTTTAAGGGTAAACTCAGAACAAACAAAAGACCATTAACAGTGCAAATCTAAGTGCAATTTTGCCAGTTGGTCTCCAATTTTTAAATGACACAAAAGCACCTGAGGACATTAACTTCATCCTTTGATAAGTTTCAGAAATTAGAAGGTATATATCCTTAGAGATAAAAGACTTTTTTCACTTTTAAAGAATTTCTGGTCTCTCCCAACTTCAAACTGCTATGACGTTACATTTTTAATAAAACCAATCTCACTTATCACTTCTCTCCCTAAAGGAAAATTACTTTGGGAAACAAAGTCCACCTTATGTTTGAGTATAAGATTTAAAAAAAAAAAAAAAAAGGCACATGTATTGAGTACCTATCATGTACTTTATACCAGATATTTAACTCTTAAAACAACCCTATATTAAGTCCTGTTAGTATTCCCATTTCACACATGGTACAAAAGTTAAAAGGCTTGTCTAAGATCACAAAAGTAATAAATGGAGGAGCTAAGATTCAGTTTTATTTAGCAATCCCACTCCTCACAACTACACTGCTACAGTCTCCAATATTATAAAATTGCTCAGACTGAATGATTATGGAGATGGGTTCGTTTTTTAAAAATGTGAACATTTAAAAATAAAATGCTACTTAAGAAGGGTGACAAATGTTAATTTATAGACGATTTTTGAACTTTCAAATTATGCAGTAAATGTTTCTAAGAGAGATGAGGGGAGCCTGGCTGGTTCAGGTCATGATCTCGCCATTCCCAAGTTCGAGTCCCATGTTGGGCTCTGTGCTGACAGCTCAGAGGCTGGAGCCTGTTTTCAGATTCTCTGTCTCCCTCTTTCTCTGCCCCTCCCCTGCTCACGCACACACGCACACTCTCTCTCAAAAATAAATAAACATTAAAAGCAGGAAAGAAACTCAACAAGCCTGAAATATAAATTAGATGCTGAAAACTTTTTTTTTTAAAGTAATCTCTCTCCACTCAACATGGGGCTCAAACTCACAACCCCAAAATCAAGAGTCGCACGCTCTTCCAACTGAGCCAACCAGGAGACCCTAATAATGAAAGCTTTTAAAAACCAGGGTCGTACTGTGCTTTTCCCTAGTTCTGAATCCTGGTTTCAGACCTTATGTGAGTATTCTTCTTTCTAAAACTAGGATACTGTAAGTATAGTAGTAATAGGTTAAAAAGAATATTACATTTAAACTCAAGATAACTGAACTATATTTAACTGGAATCTCTACCAAAACAAGTTGAATGACCACAAAATTCAAAACTAGATCTAAAATTTATAATGTTCTAGGGGCACCTGGGTGGCTCAGTCAGTTGAGCATCACTTCGGCTCAGGTCATGATCTCGTGGTTTGTGAGTTTGAGCCCCACATCAGGCTCACTGCTGTCAGATTGTAAGTGCAGAGCCCACTTCAGATCCTCTGTCCGTCTCTCTGTGCCCCACCCCGGCCTGCATTCTCCTAAAAATAAATAAATATTAAAAAAAAAAAAATAGGGACCCCTGGGTGGCTCAGTCAGATAAGAGTCTGCCTTTGGCCCAGGTCATGATCTCACAGTTTATGAGTTTGAGCCCTGCATCAGATTCTCTGCTGTCAGCACAGAGCCTGCTTCAGATCCTCTGTCCCCTTCTCTCCCTCTACCCCACTCCTGCTCTCTCCCTCAAAAAATAAATATTAAAAAAAATTTTTAATAAAAAAAACAAACACCAAAAAAACCCACAAAATTTATAATGTTCTAAATATATTTGTATTTCCCTCCTCACTGCATAAACAAGTATATAGAGCAACAAATCAACAATTTATTTTATTTATTTATTAGTATTTTTTAAAATACTATGAAATTTATTGTCAAATTGGTTTCCATACAACACCCAGTGCTCATCCCAACAGGTGCCCTCCTCAATGCCATCACCCACCCTCCCCTACAAATTTTTATTTTATAAAAATGGAACAGATTAACTATGTGAACAATTCAAAACCAACTACCAATACATTTAATTCATACATTAAGTTTACTTACCCATGTCAGATTTCCGATATACAATGCAATTCTCTTTCCAGTATACGTATAGACAACATTTGGTGCTGCTCCTTTACCCACATCATCACCAACAGTTGGTGGGAGAGTATCCATGTAATCACGGTCTTCTGGGGCATCTCCATTATTTGCAGATGGAGAGATGACATCATCATACAAATCTATCTGATCATGCCCACCATATTCAGCTTCCTGAGACACAGAAATAATGCCCTAGATTATACAACAGTCAGACTACCACTAAATAATAAGAATACAAATTCATTCAACTATTTTGTTTTAAAAATCCAGTAGAAAATAAAGCCCCAAAGATCTCTGTACAAATCTTTAGGCCATAGATGTAATCTTGAATGTGCCTCAAAAGTGAATTTTTACACAATAAATGCTATTTTCCCACTGATATATGTTATAATACAGGAAATAATGTTCCTCAGGGAAAAGAATACGTAGACAAAATACAGTAACAATATAAAACTTTTCTTGGAAGTACAATATTCTGAAAGTAGAAATAACAATACATAAATGCAAATAGATGGACTTTAAAAAACAATACAAAAATATCACAAACAAAACTTAAATCCATTATAAATCTTTAACTGCAGAAAAATACAACTATTATTTTCTATGATACTCAGAATCTTGTTTTTCAACTCTGTGAAAGATGTTAGTTTTAGAAAAAAGCACACTGAGCTAAGCCAACGGGAAGGGATGAAGAAATGTGGGTACCTAAATTATTCCAAAATCATAACAAATCAACAGGAAAAGAGAAACTATAAGTAAAATGAGCAAGACTATTCAAATTAGTATCTAGTGATAGTTCCATTATTCTCAGTCAATAAAGAGTTAATGCTTACTAGACTTCTTAGATCTGCAGTCAATTTAGCAAAAGATATCTAGTCAATTAGCAAGAGAAAAGTGATATGAACAAGGATCTAGTAAAGCTCTGCCATTGAGTGTCACCAACAGAATGCCCCTTACAAGCCTAAATGGTAAGAAAAAAAAGAAACAAAAAAGAAACATATGTAAATAGCAGAAAAAGGAAAAAGGCAGGTTCTACCCTAAGTAAGTACAAGAAAAATGAAATGCAGACATTGGCAGAACACTCAACCCCACTTAAATTGCCTTTAGTAAAGGCCACAGGCTTGACTAGCCAGAATCCAAAGAAAAACTATTATCTTCCTTCCTTTCCATCACTAAGTATCTAAATCAATGTGAACTATTTTATCTTTCTTATGAGGTAGAATATTTGAGATAATAAAAAGAGAAGCAATTACAATTATAAAACAACAAACTTGAGTTCAGATATAAGCTACATAAGCTATATGCTCTCATTAATATAACTTATTAAGGATGAAATGTTATATAAATGGCACATAATGAGAAGCTAATAGTTCTAATAGTTTTAAGGACTATTACAAGAATAGAGAACGACCCACAGACAGGATTTGTAATATGACTGTAAACAGATCAACAAAATATTGTTATCATAGGCCCCATGGGAACAGAGCTCAATAGCTGTTTTGTTATTCAGAAGGGCATCAGAATTAAGATTTTTTTTAAGAAAAAAGAAAAAGGAAAAAAAAAACCTAAAAGGGGAAATACCAATTATACACACAGTCAAAGGGATCTGAAATTTACAAAGTCATCTTCAGGTAACCTTCTGCATAACCGAGTTAACCAATTTACTAATTATATAACAGCATCTTTACATAACATTTTGTTATGAGGCCCAATGTCTCTAAGACTTATTTAATAAGGAATCCAAGATCTCAAAGTAAGTTAAACAACAAAGCCATCTTTAGCAATGGGCAGAAACTAAGACCACAAGTCACTAAATTATGCCATAATTTTGTTTGTACAGCAATATCAAAATAATCTTTCTTAACTGAGTTTTTCTTAAAGTAACATGTTCCAATTGCAGTGACAGTGAAAATTAGAAAAAAAGAGGATGAATTTTTGTTATCAAGTTTCAGTGTAGCTGAAGCTTCAGGCAGCTTGGTGGCAGCAGTGGTTCCATACACTTAAGATACTAAAAAGATTCCCACAAGGGGTAGTGGGCATTTTAAACTCCTGCAATCCGGTTCTGTACTTTATCAAATGGAATTATTATTATTACTATTATTATTCAAAGGGAGCTGTGTTTCCATTCTCCTTAGCAGAAACTATAGTCACAATATATGGTCTGAGGGAGAGTCAAAAAGAATGCAAGGATTATTTAAAGGGTTATGAAATAGGTTAACACATTATTTGATTTTTCATTAGTTGTAAATCTTGGAAAATGTACACACACTTAAGTAGACAATAATTTATAAGCATAATCGCAGCTACACTGACCTGGTGAATCACAATCAATTACTATTTTTGTCCATCCACAAATTGCTATGTTGACACCAACCAATTTTCCATATTGATATGATTCTATCAATATTTAGGATCAGCCATTTTGTCTGGTAGTTGGACTGCTTCCAATTGGTTGAAGTATGATGCTAATTGAGATCAGGGTCCTGGGGTTTGATATCCACGTGGAATAGTTAGCTTCACTTTGCTTCAAGACCACAGCCTGTACTTCTAGCCCCAACAGTATGCATTTGAATGCGGTAAAAAAATATTAATGAATCTAAATACATTTGCTACCATTACTAAAAATGCAACTCAGCATATACTCTTTTAATGTCAGTAATCTTCCTTCAGCTTCAGCATATCACATCTATCCTCATTATAAAAAAAGATAACACCACATCTACTTTCTGTTCCCACTTTAAAAAGGGGGGGGCATGCATATTCTGTAACTATGCAACATAATATCACAGGTCATATAAAAAAAGGTGAGCTCTGAATGTCTACTGAACAAAAAAATAGCTTCTACTTTGTCATAGAGAAATGGTCAACAGTGTCAAGTTCCACTATGGAAAGAATCTTTTCAAATTATTACCTTTAGGAAGTTTTAATGGCATTCAAAAACCAACCAACCAACCAACCCAAATCAACACAACCTCTCGAAATATTTCAGATGCCAAACACTGCCCAGTCTTTATCTATTTTTCATACTAATTAATCTACTAACAGAGCTGCACATTATATATAACTTCCAGTAAAATAAAAGTTCTTCGGATTTGTTAAAAAATCCAAGTGATTTTTTTCCATTTCCTACATTCTAAATTACTACAAGCATTATAAAGGCAAGGCATCCTTTCAAGATTTTATACTTCAAGATTATAGTCTACGTGATATACAAGTAGCTGTTGCCACATCAGTGAAAACATTAAAATAACATGGATAGTAAAATAATGAAAATTCTATTAGGTCCTTTTTAAAGGCAATGTTTCTTAACTTCTTCATTACCACCATCTTCTTCCTTCCAAAGACTTATCTTTAGACATACTTTCCTTATCACCTCCAATAAAATTTTAATTTTATGTATATACTGTATATACTATTACTGGGATGACCATGGAATAACAGTATTACACTCTTCATTCTCCCTAATAAGCCCAACGTGGCCTTTGGTGATCTGAAATTGTAATAATACCTTTCCTGCATTATGTAAATACCAGTCATGGTACAGTAAGAGCCACTTATTTCAAAGCCCCTCTATTAAAAAAACAAAAACAAAAAAGGAAGGAATTTAATAGTCATTTCCATTTGGAGAAATATAAAGGAGGGAGAGGTTTACAGTTCGTATTTACAAAATGTATCCCATACCACGGAAGAAAAATACTAGCATGCAAAATCCAACAGCAGATAATCTAATACATATTTATCTTTATAAAAAATACATCATCTTCTGATTTTTATCTACTTACGGTATGAGGAGATCTGAAAATTCGTCTGTAATCCCTGTAAAAAGCTCAACTAACAGTAAGGAAGCCAACTTGGTACTAAAAATATGCCACATAAACCACAAAGTGGACAGTTCACAGGCAGCTGATAAAGCTACACTGATAAAATGGGGCGCCTGGGTGGCTCTGTTGGTTGGGTGGCCGACTTCAGCTCAGGTCATGATCTCACAGCTCGAAGGCTCGTGGGTTCGAGCCCTGGGTCGGGGCTCTGTGCTGACAGCTCAGAGCCTGGAGCCTGCTTCAGATTCTGTGTCCCCACACACACACACCCCCCCCCCCCGCCCCTCCCCTGCACATCCTCTGTCCCTCTCTCTCAAAAATAAACATTAAAAAAATTTTTTAAATAAAGATAAACTACACTGATAAATAATAAAACTAAGAGTTCTAGTTCCCCTAATATTTCTCCCATGGTTTCTCAATCTCTACCTACCTCATTCTCAACCACAGTTTTATCTCAGAGGATATTCTATTAAACATAAATTTATCAGAGACAAGATTTCACTGACATTTGTCCAATAAACTTATTTTTCAAAATGGGCTAAACAACTGGCTAAAGCAAATACACAATGATTAAATATAATGACTCATGAACGAAGGCAAGTTGACTTACGAGGATGTCTAGGTCCTTAACTTCTACATGAATTTTTCCCTAGCCACAACCTATATACATTTTCATTTTAAAGCTGGGTGGTCAGATTACTAAATAAGCACTGCTATCAGTGATCTACCGGCAGACAGATCAGTAACTAAATTCTATACTGAGGTTTTGATCTCCAAACAAGCAAAACACACACTTCAATGTATACAGTGTAAACTTTCCTGAGGTTCCTAGAATTTTTTTACCCGCCCCCCCCCCAACAAACAAGCTACAGATAAAGACACACATAAAGGAGTGGGTTTTACAATACATGACCTGCCAGAATGTTATAATTATGTAGAGTCCCTCACCCCCACTACAGAGCATTCTAAGGGTAGAGATTACTGAACTTTGTAACCCTCCTTGTTGGCATATAACAAATAATCAAGAAATGTATTTTGAACAACCGAGTTTAAAAATTTATTTAGTCTTGGTCAAAATAAAAAAGTCTATAATTATATTAAATAGTAGGCTAGTAACTACCACATTAGAACACAAATCCCAGTTCAAACTGGACTGACACATACTATAGAGACTGAAACAGAACTGCTTTCTTCTCAACTCCAGATCAAGTAATGTAGAGGTTTGGAAGTAGTTCAAATTCTCTTTCCACTGGAGCAACTGTTCTCAATTTGGTTACATCCAAAGACCTTCAATTTAAGAACTAAAGAGCACCCATAAAATAGCAAAGTCCCTTGTGCCTTCTCCCTTTCTCCAACTTTATTCTCCATTCTTAAATTCATCTGGTGAAGAAAGGAACTCGATAGTCTCACTAAACTTATTCTCAACCCCATCCCCAAATTGAAGTTTCTTCTAAGACACTTGGATGTCTCCTACTTTTTGAAATATGAAAGAAAGAAAGAAAGCTTCATAAAATACACCTGAAAAAGGATTCATAAGTATCACTTCAAACAGAAGAAAATGGAAAATAGACTACAGAGAATTTTACAGTATACAAATGCAATTAAACTGCACCTCACATGAAGAATAAAGTTTTTTTGAAGGTTTACAGCAGTTTAGAAGCCAAAATAAGTCAAGATTGATTATACTTAGTAAAACACTTTACTCAGCTACAGTAAGTCATAATTTACTTTAGCAACCAGTAGAAAGAAGGTTGCCAGCTCACAATAAAGTGAAAAATCAATCAGGAATAATTCTGTATTGCATCTAATTCTGATCAAATTTCAGAAAAATATTTCAACGACAGTAACATTTTAAAAAAGAGGATTGGGGCGCCTGGGTGGCGCAGTCGGTTAAGCGTCCGACTTCAGCCAGGTCACGATCTCGCGGTCCGTGAGTTCGAGCCCCGCGTCAGGCTCTGGGCTGATGGCTGGGAGCCTGGAGCCTGTTTCCGATTCTGTGTCTCCCTCTCTCTCTGCCCCTCCCCCGTTCATGCTCTGTCTCTCTCTGTCCCAAAAATAAATAAACGTTGAAAAAAAAAATTTTAAAAAAGAGGATTAACCTTGAAAACGACCAACCATCTTTTTGTGCAAGAATTACCACAGCAAGCAATAGATAACAAAGGCCAACGCTATGCAAAATAATAACAAAAACAAAGCCTCTATTTAATCCCATTAATGTATTCAAAAGTACTGTATAAAAATTTACTGGTAAAATTATACAACTATGTGTGAAATAAAATGCTAGAAGTTCAAATCAACAAAAAGCTACATTTTTAAGAGAACCCTACAAATAGTTCCTCATCAGGGCCACAAAATTTTAATCTCTTCTTACCTCCTGCTCAGTCAGCACTAGTTACTGCACAGGGATAAACAAGTATCTATCACTCCTTCCAGCTATATGTATTAGAGAAATGCCCATCCCAAATTAAGTATGTGAAAGCCTAAAAAAAAAAAAATCTCTGATGGAGAGGTCCTGAAGAAAGTTCAGTTTCTAAAATTGTACCCAAATTCTTCTTTTATCATAAGGAAAAAGGCAAAGCAAATGTATTTTCTTGTAGGAAAAGCTAATGAAGAAATCTTTAACATTTAATTGTTCCTTTACTTGTGGGTATGGCCTTCTTTTAGATGGAATGTTATGCCCATTTGATAAATAAAAAGAAACTTCCTAGAGATCTTGTGTCTACTGACCTTAAAAGCATTAGAATCTGACTGTAGCACTCAAGATAATTTTCTAATTTGTCACTGACACAACTCAGGCATCACATGTCCAAAATATAAACACAATAAAAGGCACGAAGAATTTAAAACGTAACGTTTGATTACACTAACCAGTTTTTAAGGGAGTAGCACACATTTAAAGCTAGTTGAAAAAAAAATTTTTTTTTCTAATACTTAAACCTGGGGCACAAAGTCATTAGTGAAAACAAGAACAGTAAGGATTTCTAGCTTTCCCTATCTTTTAAATACTCTTCAGCCCCTAGTCACAAACAATGTAGGGGCTTTTGTGTGACTCAGTCCTTAAGCCTCCGATTTAGGCTCAGGTCATGATCTCAGGTTCCTGAGTTCCAGCCCCGCATCTGGCTCTGTGCTGACAGCAGGGAGCCTGCATGGGATATTCTCTCATTCTCTCTTTCTCTCTCTCTCTCTCTCTCATTCAAAGATAAATAAGCATTAAAAAAAATATATAAGTCTCTAATGTAGAAGGAAAAAAAAAACAAAAAAGAAAAACACATTAACCAGTAGCACTGTATTAAGCTTCTCTTACAGACCTGGATAGCATAAAAAAACAAGCTTTTAGGTGCACTACAGTTAGGCACAATTTAATTTTTTAAAATGTGTTACTACATAAAGGCAGCAAAGATGTGAACAGCAGGTTTAGAGCTTACACGTCACTACTCTAGTAACAAACGAGATCTTTTGCAAAGATGCCCAACATCAGACATCACAGCTCCGCGGCTAGTTCTTTCTAGTCAACTGTGGCTTGTGAGATACCGGAAAAACCTTGCATTCTCACTTTCTCCTACCTTTCAAAACGTAAAGCAAATCCCTGGGAAGACATCTAACATTTTGCTTTTTGAAAATCGGGTCTTATTTACAACCCTTTATTTTTACACCGTACTAAAGAATTTCGGCTGAACGTTCTTCATTTTAGCAATTCCTCTTATCTCTTGGTGAGCAACCATCTTATTTTTCCATCCAACCACTACGCTTCCAAGTCTTCCTTTTGGTTCAGGCCACCTATCTTCACACGTATTTTCATCACAAAAGCCAAGAACAACTGGGCCTCAACGGCACTGCAAGACCTGAACCACCGAAGCACGGCCCACGCACCGATTTTTAAACACGCTCGATGGTCCAAAAGTCAAACGACGACTTGTTGCAAACGTGCCCACACCTAAGCCGCCTTCAGAAAGTGTGAAGGGAGGAAGAGGAAGGCGCCACGCCGAAACCTGTCGCAAACTCGAGCAGGAGCCCAGGAAACTGGGCGCGCGGGATACAAAGGGCCATGAATGCGGCCTTCCATGAGGCGACCGTGCGCGGCCGGGGAGACAAAATGGAGCGACGAGAGGAATCGGAGCCCGAGCTGCAGGGCCGGGGAAGAGGCGGCGGCCGGCGCGCGCCCCGCCGGGCTTCTTCCTCGACCCCGCGGCGGGGGAGGGGGCGCGGCGGCGGCCCGTTCTCCCCGCCGCGCACACGCGGCCCCGCCGCCCGGGCCTAGCGCGGCGGGAAGCGCCCGCCGGCCGCCGCCAACAATGGAGCTGGTGGCGGCGGCGAGGGAGGGGCCGGCGGCGGCTGCACGGCGGCCCGCGTCCGCGCTCCGGGCCCCGTGGCGGGCCGCAGCGCCCGCGGCCCGCGAAACGATGCGGTAGAACGACGGGCTAGGGGGGCGCAGAGCCGGGATCGGACGGCGCGGCCCACAAGAAGCAAGGGCGCACGGTCTGCAGCCGCGCCGGCTCACAGCCCACGGCGAGCCCAGGGTCAGCGTCCGGACCGCAGCGCCGCCCGCTTCGGCGGCGTGGGCCCGGGCCCTCACGTACCTGGTTGAACTCTTCGCCTACATCCGCGTAAATGTCTATGTGGTCCACACCGTCCGCCATCTTCCCTCGGCCGAGGCCGCCGCCGCCTCCTGCAGGTCTGCCCGCCGCGGCAGCAGCAGCGGATCTAGCGGCGGGGGCGGGGCGCGCTGCGTCACTTCCGAGGCCCGAGGGACGAGGCGGGGGCGACCGGGGGCGGTCGGGGGCGGCGGTCGCCTCTGCAGCCCGCCCGCTCGGCAGCGCGGAGTAAAAGCCTGCGTCCCTGCGGGCAGACGCGGCTTCTTTTGTGTGTTAGGCCTGGGGTTTGGGGGCACGTCTCAGCTGTTTCCAGAGACTGTGTTTTCACGTTGCCTCTAGCACACTCCACCGTTTTGTAATATTTTCATTTCTCAGTTTTTCTTACAATTCTCACGGCCAAGGCTTCTAGAGAGGTGGAAGTTTTATGTCCACGATTAAATACGAAGTGTAACCCAGCATTCTGTGAGCGCCTTGAGAGTGAAAACAGCGTTCTTAACCCTGCATTCTCAGAGACCCGCAGTTTTATTTGCCTAGTAAACGTTGGATTCCCGCGGATTGTTATCTTGAGTAATTTGCAAGCCACTTAGGTTTTTTTGCATGCTGTTTATGTTTGCATCTCTATCTCCTGTCACCGGCTCCTTTCATCTCCTCTTTCCCCGCTCTTTGCCCGCGGTTTTTTCCTCCTTAGATCGCAGTTGGTTTTCTAACTTGAATGCGGTCATCCTAGAGACCACCCCCCCCCCCCAAACGTGGAGGCATCTTGAGGAAAGTGGCTTCTGTCTTAGAACCATAGAATGTCTGAGCGAGAAGGGAACTGGAAAAGGTGTCATTAGGTCCAAACATCTCATCTTACAAATGTGGGAACTGAGGCCAAATACAAGGTAAGTGATTTAAACGTGATCACGTGGTCAACACCCAAAGAGCTTTTGTCATAAATACTTTAGTCGAAGATGTCTCTCCAGTTTGAAACCTTACTCCATTCTTTATTTCTTTTTCACCCAGTTCGAAGCCCACCAAATTAGAGTGTGCTTGCTAAAATACAGAAACCTTTCACGCAATGGTAAGCCAAACAATATACATTCCACCTCTACTTGGTATGGTGGAAAAAGCTTAGTTGGTTTCTGATAGACCAATCTGGTGCTGTGGATACAATTACTAGTAGGACAGTTTTACCAGCTAGATGACCTCAGTCAAGTTACCTAATCTCTTTCATGGTCAATCGCAAAATCTGTAAGCTCCAGGTAATAATATTTATCTCACCAAGGTTGAAAGTTGATGGTGTTTTAAATGAGGTAATATGCAAAATGCCCTATCCTCTTCTTGAAAATACTGATTTTCTTTTTTCCATGGGGCTTTATAGAAGGAAAGAGCTACTCATGATAAAGGGTGAGACCTTTTTTTTAGATTAGTAATAGGGTAAGGATAATAATGGCCCATCATAGATGTCCACATCCCAATGCCCGGAACCTGTGAATATATTACTGTACGTTGGAAAAGGAACTTCACAGGTACTTTTACATTAAGGATCTGGGATTATCCTTGATTTCCTGGTAGGTCCAAAGTAACCGCAAGGGTCCTTATAAGTGAAAGAGGGAGGTGGGTAGGGGAGATGTGATGAGAGAAGCGGTTTAGGTTCTTTCAGTACACTTAAAAATTATTCCAGGGCCTGACTTCTGCTGTTGCCTACAAAAAGACAACTGTCAGTGAGACTGTTTCTTTGAAGGGCATTGGTTTCTGCCCCCTCTCCCGCCCCCACCCCCGGCGGCTGCTTTTAAGATTTTTTATATTAGACTTTGGACCCTTATGGGGACGGATATAGTTTGGTCCTCCTTTACCTCCCAGGGTGCTGTCCTTCTGAAGACCACCTCAAAATATGGTGTACCAGAGTCACTAACAGTTCCTAAGTTCCATATTGTGTTTCCGTGCATGTCAAGAGTGCAGCTCAACCTTGCAGCCATCTCTTTTGGAATCTGAAGTGCATAAGCTCTCTGAATGTGTAGGCCTTATCCTCTTCTTCTTGACCAGCTAATTCCTCACTCACTCCCTGGTTAGCCTTTTTGATGATTTTAGCAGGTTGTTACAGGGTACCTGCTTACTTAGCAATGTTCAAGAAATGAAATATTATTGTAGATTACAAAAGAAAATGCATAATAATAATGAAAACAATAAGCAAAAACTCTACCACTTATTGAGTACTTTTATATACCAACCTCTTTGTTAGACATTTTATAGTCATCAATGTACATAGACGAAAGATTGGAGACTTGGGTTCTCATCCCGACATTACTGACCAGCCAGGTAACCTTAGGCAAGTTCTTTACCTCAAGTCCCCCAGTGAAGGTCCCTCTCAGTTTTGAAATGCTATTATTCAAATTTATACAGAATTCAAAGTCCAGAGTGCCTTGAGAGGAATTTGATAATGGTATTACCAGAAATGTAGTAGCTTGAAACTATAAAAATTCCTTATCTTATAGTTCTCGAGATCGGAAGTCCAAAATGGATCTCACTGGGC
The DNA here is from genome assembly GCF_027475565.1 of Acinonyx jubatus. Lineage (NCBI taxonomy): Eukaryota > Metazoa > Chordata > Mammalia > Carnivora > Felidae > Acinonyx > Acinonyx jubatus. Next base: position 92,188,134 of record NC_069387.1, on the reverse strand, counting down.
CAAAATCAAGGTGTTGGCAGGTCTGCGTTCCTTCTGGGAGCTCTGGAGGCAAATACATTTTTTTGCCTTTTCCATCTTCTAGAGGCTGTCCATGTTCTTTGTCTGTTACCCTCCCTTCCCACAATCATATCACTCCAACAATATAAACAATATAAAATCAAAATATTTTCAAAGAGTAACAAAGAGGTTGGAAAGGAGGTAACTAATGTTCTAAGGTTTTCTGTACATCTGTTTCTTCTCTATACAGAACTTTCCCTCCTTTTCCATACACACGTGTATGCAGCAATGGCAACCTCAGTTCCAGCGTTCAAATAAGCACCATTCAAGAAAATGGCTATCTGTCTTAGTTTCAATTACAAAATCTAAAGAGAAAGCAACTGATTAGCTCAGGTTTTATAGGAGGCTACTTTTAGTCCAATCAAGTTTGTCTAAGTGGGTGGAGTCACAGAGTAAGACGTAGCTTACAAAATCTACTCTGTGAATTAGGAAACGGTGGAGAATTATCAGTGAAAGATGATTGCTTTGAACTAATGTGATACCCCAAAGGTGGTCTAACACATTCCACCTGTTGGATGACAACACATAGACAAAGACCTTATGGTTGGAGAAGGCAAATCCAAATCCATAAATACTAACACATATTGTCATTTTGATTACTTCATTCAAGTCAGTCAATGCCGTAATCTCTGTAGGAACGTGAGTTTGATTCTAACATACTACAGGTCATAGTTTAGCCCTATGCTCCCCAAACTTTTAAAAAATATCCCTGGCATTTTATTTTATTATTATTTTTTTTAACAAATCCTTTTTTTTTTTTAGTTTATTTATTTTGGGAGAGAAAGAGAGAGAGCATGACCCGGGAGGGGCATAGAGAGAGAGTGAGAATACTGAACAGGCTCTTCAGCATCAGCCAAGAGCCCTATGTAGGGCTCAGTCCCACAACCTGTGAGATCATGACCTGAGCCAAAATCAAGAGTCGGATGCTCACCTGATTGAGCCACTTAGGTGCCCCTATACCCCAACACTTAAAAAATGCAGCCATAGTATACATAAATGCAAGTATTATTTCATGTTAACATTTTAATACCATGAACACACATAAAATATATCATTTTGAAGGATGAAATAAAGATTTTTTAAATGTCTGGCTATGATATCATTATAATGATATCATAAAATGCCTCATTTTATCATTAGTGGATATAAATCCATATTTCAAATAGTCTTGAAATTTTTGGTCCTGCTCTTGTCAAATCTGATTACATCATCCTTATTTTCATCCCTTATGGGACTGACAAGAATTTATACTGGAAATACATAGGTGTTGGCTCAGACACTTTCTTGTCTATCACTTTCATTATTAGTATTAACTATGAGCCATAGTTTCTTAGAATCTCCTTTTTAAGACTCAGGCACTTTGGGCACCTGGGTGGCTCAGTTGTTAAACATCTGGCTTCAGCTCGGGTCATGATCTCATGGTTTGTGAGTTCGAGTCCCACATTGAGTGAGCATGAGTCCTGCTTCTCCCTCCTCCTCTCTTTCTTTCTCTCTCTTTCTCCCTCTGCTCCTCCTGGGATTCTTTTTCTCTGCCCCTTGCTCACTTGCACTAAATCAATCAATCAATCAATCAATCAATAAATCTGATATACTTCTAAAAAAAAAGACTCGGGCATTTTGTGATGGTTAATTTAAAGTGAGAAAGTGTAATCTGTAAGTCGATATAACTGAGCTCTCATAAACAGTATCGTAATACACTACACATGAAGTGTAGTAAGTGCCTGTGTGAAGGAATCCCTTTAGAATCCTCTGTATCAGGGGCACCTGGGTGACTCGGTTAAGCATCTAACTTCAGCTCAGGTCATGATCTCACAGTTCATGGGTTCGCGCCCTGCATCAGGCTCTGTGCTGACAGCTCAGAGCCTGGAGCCTGCTTCAAATTCTTTGTCTCCCTCTCTCTCTCTGCCCCCCACCCCACTTGTGCTCAGTCTCTCTCTTTATCTCTCTCAAAAATGAATAAACATTAAAAATAATAATAATAAAAAGAATCCTCTTCATTGTCCCCCTCTTTCCTCAGGACTGCCCCCAATAGGGGCAATTATGTGAGAAGCAAAAAAAGTTAATGGTTCAAAGTCCCTCTCATTCATGGGCTCTTTCCATAACTTGTTTAAGGCCATCATTCCTTTCCACTCCTCTCTCCTCTCTGTCATACATCCCCCACTTTGTGTTGGATAGGTGTGTGTGGTGTGGCAGCAGCCATCTTTTTGGATCTAATGAGAAGCTGAATGAGGGGGATTACATTTAATTTGGATTTAATGGAAAATATTTATGTATAAGTTATTGGTAACCATCCTGACATAGGAATGCTTTCCAGAAACATTTTTACTGCCACTATGCCAACTCATCCAGCTTCTGTGACATGAAAATGCAAAGCCAGAGGTCATATTGTGATCTGAGTGTGTCCAGTTGTGCTAGGCACTAGAAGTATGTGGGTAGTGGAAGAGAAACAAAGTTTGAAATGTATGAAGTCAGGTATTATTCTTTAGAAAATTAGTCTAAAGAGACATGCAAAATTACATGTGAAAGATTTGGTTCTCATTAATGCCTAGTCAAAATGGAAGTCTCTCCTGACAGGAATACACTAAATAATGAGGCATTTAGAATTATCAACTCACCATATATTCTCTTAATGAGAAAATCACATGAAATTGAAATCCCTGTGTCTTTTGTCCTCGATAACAATTTGCTTTCATACCTTATTTTGTATTCATAATTTTTTGTTATTTTTCTTTAAGAAAGCTTTCAAAATATGGGTATATCAATCCCTGGAAAGCCTAGATTTATGCCTGCCACATACCTTAGTAACTTGAAATCATTTGACATATGAATTGAGTGAGGACACTAGGGTCAATTCATGTAATAAGTATTAGTTAACCTTAATTTTTCAACTTTTTAAACAAAAAATAGAATAATACTATGCTCTATCATCTTTTCATATGCCTATATATATATTTGCATACTCCAGAAACAGTTGGTTAAACCAATTGCGATGCTGAATAAGAAAGACTTATTTCAACCCCTGAGAAGTGAGGCATCACACTCTCTGCTTGTCCCTCCTTGAATCAGGTAGTTCCACATTTTTTTGTTTATTAAGAAGGCTCCATGCTTGACGTGAGGCTTGCTCTCATAACCCTGAGATCAAGAGTCGCGTGCTCTATGACTGAGCCAGCCAAGCGCCCCCAGTTCCACACTTCAAGCACTGCATTTCCTATTACCAAATTTTGTTAGACTGAACCATATCAAGGTGTAGGTTTTATAGTTCATAAATGGTCTAACATTGGCAAATTCATAGAGTCACCCTAATATATCATTTAGAACGCATTTGGCTTCAAGTAAGAGAAACAAAACTCAAATTGACCTAAACAATAAGGAAATGTATTCTGAGGGTATCCGTGAACTCATACAATTGACTGAAGGCCTGAGAACCACGTTTGGAAAACAGGCAGAAACCAAAGATGGCAAAATCGAGTCAGGATCACGCTACAGAGATCAACTGCCTTGGAAGCTACTGCTGGCATTGTTGCCACTAGACAGTTGCTGTCACTGTGCTGAACTCCACCATTAATGGTTGCTTAGCTCATTGCTAGACTGCCACACCTTTGGATCACCTTCAGTCGCCTCATAACCAAATCTAAGTGTTCTTTTGTGCATTCCCTCAAGGTTCAAAGTCCAGAGCTGCAAAATCAAACTTACAGCACATGGTCAGGTGCACCCTGCCAGGGTGATCAGCTACTGACCTAAAAAAAGTTCACCTCAGCTATATATAGACTTTTGTCTCTATTCTATTGCGTAGAAACATGTTCTAATGTTAATATTTTTGGGCAGTGGGATTATGAATATTTTTAGTTTCTAATTCATACATTTTTTGTGTGTTTTTTAATATTGCTACCACCTGTATTTATTCACCTTATAATCAAAAAATTTCAACTTCATTTTTAAATAGAAAAGCATAGGGGCACCTGGCTGGCTCAGTTGGTAGAGAATGGGACTCTTGATCTTAGGGTCATGAGTTCAAACCCCACGTTGGGCATAGCGCTTACTTAAAAAAAATAAAAATAAAATGTTAAAAAATAGAAAAGCATAGAATTAAGATTTTTTTATGCAGTATAGCCATACCTTGCACTCAGGAAGGAGCATGACATTTTTTAAAAATTTTATTAAATGTTTATTTCTTTTGAGAGAAAGAGAGCACACACATGAGAGCAAGGGAGAGGCAGAGGGAGAGACAGCGAGACAGAGAGAGAGAGAGAGAGAGAGAGAGAGAGAGAGAATCCCAAGCAGGCTCTGCTCTGTCAGTGCAGCCTGACACAGGACTCAATTTCATGAACTGTGTGATCATGACCTGAGCTGAACCAAGAATCAGACATTTAACCGACTAAGCCACCCAGGTGCCCCAACATTTAGAAACATGTAATAATAATGAATCACATACCTGATTGAAAAATAGAAACACATTGGGGCACCTGGGTGGCTCAATTGGTTAAGCATCTGACTCTTGGTTTCAGCTCAGGTCATGAGCTCACAATTCATGAGTTCGAGCCCCGGATTGGGCTCTGCACTGACAGAGAGGAACCTGCTTGGAATTCTCTCTGTCCTTCTCTCTCTTCCCCTCCCCTTCTGGTGCATTCTCTCTCTCTCTCTCTCTCTCTCTCTCTCTCTCTCTCTCTCTCTGTCTCTTTCTCTTCTCTCTCTCTGTTTCTCAAAAATAAATAAACTTAAAAAAAATAAAAATATATGAAGGCTACGTTGTAGTTTGCCATGAACTACTTTTTTCAGCACTTGTGTGAAAATGTGTTTTAAAAACAGACATTTCTCACCGTGGTTTTAAAGTGTATTGTTTGATACAAGTGGTCTTCTTTTGTGCTTTGTAAAATGCATTAGTCTTTGTGTTTTGAATGATTTATTTCTGGAAATTACTGAAAGTGAAACGAATGTAAAATCAATATTAAGAGCTGGACTTGAGCAAAATACAATAACATTAATATGAGTGAAAGTATTTTTCAACATCAAAAACCACTTTTTATGGAGCTAATGGGACTCAAAATTAGTAATCATACAGGTTTTTTTGCTACAACTTCTACAATAGCTAAATAAATGTATAAGTGATGACAAAATTTATTCATTCTACTATCCAACAAGTATTTTTAATGCAACTGCTGAAGGCGGCCACTGTAATAAGTAGGAATGAATGATACAAATGTAAATAAGATTTCACTATCGTGAAAAGTGAGAAGTGAGTAGTGAGAAGTGGCATGGTAAGGTGTAATGTGACAGATCTTGGTTGGAGACCCACTTCTTTCGGTTGAGACTCAGTTGTGTCATTTTGGGCAAGAGTTATTGAACGTCAATGGGACCTGTTGCAAAAAATAGAGATAATAATATCCACCTAAAATAGAAGAATGGAAAGAATCCAACAATTACTGTGCACATAGTATTATGTGCCAGTCCCTGAGATATATACTTTATATACATCAACTCAAATTAGAAAGTATAGGTACAGTGTGAGAGATGGGTGAGCTGGTAATCCTTAGAAGTACAGATATCACGTTGGAATCTCTGGGAATATGTGTCAGTCAGAACCTGGCAGGAAAGAGATGGCACACACAACGGGGAAATGGAGTAGGATGTGATGGAATAACCATTTATGACAGTTTGGACAAGGTTGAGAGAAACTAATGGAAGATGATGAAGCACTGTAGGGCAAGCCCGAAGGGATAAAGGGAACAATCAGTTACTCAAACTCAGAGAGAGAGATCTGTAGCTGTTGGTGAAGGCTGCCTGAATCAGCTGTAGCCTTCAGGCATACAGGGGAGAGTCTGGAAAATAAGTCCTGACATTACATCTCCCTTGACCTTAGATTTGGTAGGGCCTCCCACTGGTTGAACCCAACTGGAAGTCAGAGAGTAAGAGGTACCGTTGGTATGGTCAAAAAAGGTCACCCACTGGAGCAGACAGCAGGGTAGAAAGGGTGGAAAGTAGATCTGGAGAAGCAAAGGAGGGTATCTAGCACAGAAAGTATAGAAATGAGGGGTGGCTGGGTGGCTCAGTCAGTTAAGTGTCGAACTTCTGCTCAGGTCATGATCTCGTGGTTCGTGGGTTTGAGCCCCATATTGGGCTTGCTGCTATCAGTGCAGAGCCTGCTTCAGATCCTCTGTCTCCCTCTCTCTCTGCCCCTATCCCACTTGCGCACTCTCTCAAAAATAAAACATTAAAAAAGAAAGTATAGAAATGAGCAAATGTTGCTTCCCACGTATGTTCACTTATGGTATCAAAAAGCTGTAATCCACCTTATTGAAGAGCAGGAACTTCAGAGAAGGCATCTTGCCAGGCCAGTCTTACTTCAGAACCAGCCTTGTTGTAAATTCTGGGTCAAAAGTGATGAGATTTAAGTGTATTAGTCAACTCTGGGTAAGCTTTCCACATGGCCAATTCAGTGATTAAATTGTTCAGTGGTGAGCATAACCAGTTTCTTAAAATGCCTCTTCTACACTCAGAGTCAAGAAGAAATGTTTCATCTCATTTACCCCTAATAGCTAGGTAAGCTATTATGGAGCATGGGTTCTGACTATCAAGCTATTGTATCCCCAACTCCATCTCATTTTCCTAGACCCTCCCAAAATGAAGTTAATTCTGCCACTCACTCCTTTTTCTGTAGGCTGTCTTCCTTCAGCAAGAAACAAACCCAACTGCTCAGGTCATGATCTCACAGTTCACGAGTTTGAGCCCTGCATTGGGCTCTCTGCTGTCAGCACAGAGCCCGCTTGGGGATCTTCTGTTTCCTCCCTCCCCTGCTTGAATGCACGCATGCACACTCTCTCAAAAATAAATAAACATTAAAAAAAAAATCCACAACAACCCCAATTACATGGATCCAGGAACAGAAATACCTATGGTAGAGTTACAAACTGTCTCTGCTCTAGGCTCCAACAGTGTTAAGATTGACCTTGGAAGAAGCAGGCCTGAAGAAAGAGAACATAGGTGGTTATGATGGTAATAGTGATGATAATGATGATAAATCCTTATATCACACTTTTACTGTGAATTCCTTGAGGTCAGGGGATACATTTTTCTCATCTTTATTTTCCCATGGCATTTGGAAGAATGCCTTAGTTGAATAAAGTATTTAATAAATGCTGACTGAATTGAATTGTTAAAAAGAATCAACAAATTTCAGAGCTAACAAAGATGTATGAATCCAAGTCCTCTCCCCCCCCCCTTTTTTTTTACAAAAGAGGAAACCTAATCCTAAACAGGTTGGTGGTAAAACAGTGCCACCACACAAATCTTTGAATAAACAAGTAAAAGCAGTTGGAACTGAGATATAGGGGTTTACTAGATGGTGTTGACAGAAAATGAAACAGTGCGAATTGTTGAAAAGCCTAGGTTCAGTCAATCTCAGACTTGTTGAATTTTCCTTTAAATATTTCTTAAATACTTCCTATGCTGCTATTATTATCCTGATCCAGACCGTCACCCCTACAAATAATCAACGGAGATAATCTAATCCAATGTGCTAATTTTACAGTGTAGGAAAGTGACTTGCTCTAGACCATGGTGTAAGGGATGCATCTCCTTCCCTCTTTAAGAGCCATTTTCAAGTTTTGCCTAAAGTAAGAATAGAATCCTGATCTATGGGCAAACACTTTGTTGCCCTAGTTTTCCCAGCTTCCTTTGCAGCTAAGATAGCATCATGGGTTGGATAGCAATACAACTTAGTTGAAATTTAGCTGGTAGAATATGGGAAAATTTTTGCTCTCTTAACATATAGGATAGATAAGACCTTTCTCTTCCTCTCCTTTTTTTCTGCCTTGAATGTAAACTTGATACCTAATGGAGTTATGGCAATCATATTGCAACCATGAGGAAATAACCATGTGGGGAAAAGCCTGCATGATAAAGATGCAAAAATAGAAATAGCCCATGCTAAGGTTCTGTTCTGGAGTATGATAGAACTATTGAATAACTTCAGACTCTGTCAGAGAAAAAAATTAAATTGTTATATATGTTAAATATGTTATTAAAAAAAATTAAAGGTAGCCTCCAAAATCAGAAAAACAATGTATAGCCTTCACACCAGGGAGAAGAAGGTAGTGGGGAGATGGAAAGCTTTTGCTAATCTAACAGGAGCCAGGAAAGGAGGAAAGAAAAACAGAAGTATAAAAAGAAAACACAAATTAAGATAGTAGTTTATATCGGGACGGTTTACATCAGGACACAACCATTGTATATCAAACTACACTCATCAGTTAAAAGATCTAGATTATGAGTCAATATGATTTTGAGAATGCATAGGAGATACACCTAAACAAAGACAGAGAGATTAAAAATAAAGGGATACCAAAAAGTGTGACAAGCACATAGCAGAAAAAAGTTGGCATAGTTATATTAATATCAGATCAAAGAATTTAAGAGAATTTAGCCATTAATAAAAATAATGGTAGCAATGTCTTTTTTTTACCGGTTTTATTGAGATACAATTGATATGCAGCATTGTATAAGTTTAAGGTGGACAGCATAATACCTTGACTTCTATATATCGTGAAAGAATTACCACAATAAATTTAGTTAACATTCATCATCTCATATAGATACTAATAAAAGAGAAGAAGTATTTGTTTCTTGTGATAAGAACTCTTAGGATCTACTCTCTTAACAACTTGCAAATATACCATACGGCAGTGTTAAGTATAGTCATCATGTTGTACATTACATCTTCAGTACTTACTTATAACCGGAAGTTTGTACCTAACAATGTATCTTCTTTAAAGTAATGTTGAAATGAGTAAAAAAGTAAAGGGTAAAAATAATAATAATAATAATAACAGGTAAAAGAAAAAATAACTGTGTAGAGGCAACTGCTATTTGCATATTGGGTATTTTCTTTGAATATTTTCCTTTGCTTCTTTCCCTGACTGGAAGTGACTGTGTATTTTTTTATATGCCATAGGAAATTGATATATGATAATTATAGAAAAATTTAGACAATGCTTAAAAGTAAAAAGGGGAAAATAAAAATTAGCATTATAACTAGAGATAATCCTATTACCATTTCATGTGTATCTTTCCAGAGATTTTGATGCACATGTAGAAATACACATTTTTGTTTTAAAGAATGGTGTCATGATGGGGTTCCTGGGAGGCTCAGTCGGTTAAGCACCTGACTCTCGATTTCAGGTCGGGTCACAATCTCATGGTTCAGGGGTTTGAGCCTCACATTGGGCTCTGTGCAGACAGTGCAAAGCCTTCTTGGGATTCTCTCTTTTCCTCTCTCTCTGCCCCTCCCCCATTGGTGTGTGCGTGCGCGCTCTCTCTCTCTCTCTCTCTCTCTGTCTCTTAAAAACAAATAAACATAGGGGCACTTGGGTGGTGCAGTCCGTTAAGCATCTGACTCTTGGTCTTGGCTCAGGTCATGATCTCACCGTTTATGAGTTTGAGCCCCACATCGGGCTCTGCGTTGATGGCGTAGAGCCTGCCTGGGATTCTGTCTCTCCTTCTCTCTGCCCCTCACCCCCCTTTGTGCTCTCTCTCTCTCTCTCCAAATAAATAAATAAATAAATAAATAAATAAATAAATAAGTTTTTAAATAAAATAAAAATAAAAGTAATAAATACATTTAAAAAATGGTGTCATGATGTGTGCCCCCTTTTTTTTGCCCAATGATATAATGTAAATGTCTTTTTATATCAAATATTCTTGTGTATCACTTTCATGCATATATATTATCCTTGTGTGACTTTACCCTATTTCTCAATGCATATTTTCATAAAGTTGAAGCAATACTATGTATCATTTTCCATCTTGCTTTTCTCACTTCTATAAATTAAGCAACTTTGCATGTTACTAAGATTTCTTTCTAAAGATAAATTTGAATGATCAAATGATATTTTATAGCTGTGGGTAACTAAATTAGCTCTTGCTCTCTTGTTGAATATATAAGTTGCTCACAACACTATAAGTTTCACTTACAGATATTGCAACAGTACTTATTTTTTCAGAATAATTTTTTTAAATTTGTAGCTTTGAGGCATTGTATTATAAAAAGCTGGCACTCATTCATATATGTAAACTAACAAAGTTTATCGCACAAGTACTTCATTTCTTAGCTTGACCTAGTAAATCTTTAGCTTCATTGATTTTGGCTGCCATATAAGGAGACCCTCCCTTGCCTGGGTGATTTAAAAGCTTCATTCATTGATAAGCATCTCTTATTTTCCCTTTATTGGCAGTAGGGCTTACACCTAGTATTAATGCTGCTTCTCATTTTATCATTTTGGGTTCAAACCCACCTCTGTGATAGCCACCACTGAAGACAGATTTTGGTAGACTTTGAAAAACTTTTTTTTTTTTTTGAGGCTCCATTTGGAGTTTCATGGCTTGTAAGAGAAAACAGCTTGCAGCTCCTGCAGCAGCAGTGGTCAGTCCAACTGCTACCATCATACTGGCCGTGGCTCTGGCTCAGCTCCCTGGTCTCCACCGAGAGTGCGGTGCATCCCAACCCAAAGGTGGCAGCCACCAACTCCACGCCTCTCCAGAAGAATTTTTTTTTTTAATTTTTTTTTCAACGTTTATTTATTTTTGGGGCAGAGAGAGACAGAGCATGAACAGGGGAGGGGCAGAGAGAGAGGGAGACACAGAATCAGAAACAGGCTCCAGGCTCCGAGCCATCAGCCCAGAGCCTGACGCGGGGCTCGAACTCACGGACCGTGAGATCGTGACCTGGCTGAAGTCGGACGCTTAACCGACTGCGCCACCCAGGCGCCCCTCTCCAGAAGAATTTTTAATGACACTTGGATCCCCTAGATTTTCCCTCAAAGTTACTATAAATACAAGGAAGTCACCAGTAAGGCATTAATTGAATGTCTAATTAACTATTAATATGTATATAATTAGCATATTTGCCCTGGGTAAGTCAAATACATGAATTAATAATGGATAATGAATTTAATGCGCTGATTATATTCTCCATAGTGTCAGTCTTCTTAAGAACTCTATGCAGATAGGACATTTATTTCTCTTTTATAAGACCTGAGCAGCTTATTACAAGGTGCCACAGACTTTTCCAGTGTCTTATGTGTCTTTTTGGTATTTGATGGGTCAAATTTGTGATTTGACGCGAAGTCTTTGGTAACATGATTGTCCCATTACAACATTGTTTCTCCCTGAATCCCTGCCTCCCCAAGTCACAAGGACCAGCTGGGCTGGTGGGGAGATCTGTGGCCGGAAACTGTAAATGTCACTGGCATTGAGGGAGCAGGCTAAGCACACAGCTGAGCTGAGTGAGCTGCAGAAGAGCATTCTGGATCTTTGGACTGAGGGTGAGGGGCAGAGACAGGTATTAGAAGTCAGAATTGTGCCAGGAATTGAAAAGCCAGAGATAGAAGAGTGGAGAAAAAACGTCTGGTGAAGAGTGTGCAGTCTGGGCCTGTCCACGAACCTGGTTGGAGGCTGTTCCCGCTGGTTTTATTGCATTTACCTCCCTATGGCACAAGAGGGTGCGTTCCCAGGGTCAAGAGAGGTGTCACCAACATGCCCGGCCCTGCCTCTTGAGCTTATAGTCTTCTTTAGGTTAAGTAGTGTCCCAGCTTCATGAAGGTGCACGTAGTAGTTCCTGTGGCTGCTGTAACAAATTACTACAAACCCAGTGGCTTAAAACAACACGAATTTGTTATCTTAGCATTCTGGAGATCAGAAGTCTGAAATGGGTCTCACTAGCCTAAAATCAGGGTGTTGGCAGAACAAGGGTTTCTTCTGAGGCTTTAGGGAAGAGTCTATTTCCATGCCTTGTCCATAAAAGATCAGTCTTCAGACTTAAACACATGTCTACAGGAAACCTTTGTTCGATTACTGCACAAAGGCCCCCAAGCCTGTACACAGAAGTTCCTTTTGAAAACTAAGCAGACCTATGTAGGGCACATTCTGCAAAGTCGAGTTCAGATGTGGCCATGGAGACAAATGGACGAGAAGAACCACCCCACCCCGCATAGGACAAAATCTGGGATCACGGAGAGGAAGGGACAAGGGTTCAGGAGAGAGGTCTCCACTGCCCCCACCCCCCGACCCCCAGACATCAAGAATAACAACTGCCAGATGGGATAACCTAGGCACTTATTTCTCCACCAGGTCAGGGAGTCTTTGCAACTACCCCTCTGCAGGGTCTGATGATTGCTGTGAACGAGAGGCTGCTGTTTTCTTCCCATTTTCCCTTTTTTCAAATAGATTGTGGAAGTTTGTGTGTATATTGGTTACCCCCTTCCTGCTCTGCAATTTATAACAGGAAGGTTGGAGGACAGATTTGTCTTTTTAGTTTATAGGCTATCAGACCATGAGAAATTATATGTGGATGTTACCAATAGGACTGAGAATTAGCCAGAGATTGTGAACTTTGAGCTGGAAGCAGAAACTGAATGGAACTTTGGTGGTTTCTCTCCCCAGAGAGGAAAAAAATGTGTGGGAATAAGGGTGTACATGGCTATTTGGATGACTCAGGGGGGAAAATGGGCCAGAGACTGCTAGTTGCTTACCAATATGTCTTCTCTTCCTTCTTCATATTAGAAGTCTTCAGTTTGACACATGGCCACCCAGAAAGACAATATATTTCCCAGCCTTGCTTGCAGCGCAATTATTCATATGATTAAGTCCTGGGCAATAGGATCTGAGGGGGAGTGATGTTTGTGACTTCTGGGTTGCACTTTTTTTTTTAAGTTTATTTATTTTATTTTGAGAGAGAGAGAGAAAGTGGGAGGAGGGGCAGAGAGAGGGAGAAAGAGAATCCTAAGTAGGCTCCATGCTGTCAGCACAGAGCCCAACTCGGGGTTCAATCTCAGAAACTGTGAGATCATGACCTGAGCCAAAATCAAGAGTGGGCCGCTTAACCAACTGAGCCACCCAGGCACCCCCTGGGTCTCACTCTTAAAGGGAGTGGCATACTCCCTTCCTCTTTTCCTTCTTGCTGCTCAAAAGGTGATGATATTGAGCCACCTGAGATCATGGAGACCAAAAGAACACCGTACAGATAATAGAGCAACGAAGTAGAAGGAACTTGGGTCCCTGACACTATGGAGTGATATACCAGACTTTTACATGAAAGAGAAAAATCCTTTCTCCTGTAGGCCAGTATTATTTTCAGTCTCTATTTGTGTGGCTGAAACAATATCTTAACTTTCACAAGCATGTTGAGTTTGAGGTACCACTGGGAAGGTTCTTATAAAAAGTATCAAACATACTTGAAAGTAGAAAGAATAGTATAATAATTTCACGCATGCTCACCTTTAGCTTCAACAACTACCATTTCATCTATCTTGTTTCAGCCCAACCCACATTTCCTCCTCTCTCCACTGGAGGACGTTGACACAAATCCCAAATCTATCACTTCTTCCGTAACTATTTTAACATGGATCTCTAAAAGATAAGGATTCTTTTTTTTTTTTAAAGAGTTTCAAGTGTTTTTGAGTAAAAACATATTGAACGTACCTCTTTAACATTCAGGAGATAGCTCCTGGCCTGAAGGTACTGCTCTGAGAGGCATCTCTCACGTGGAAGATATTTAAGGCCTTGGCAGCGGCTGAGATAACCCAGGGAGAGTGGTTACCTGAGCTGAAAACAGAAAAATTACATCAGTTCAGATGAGCAAAGGTTTCTTTCACTGGTGTCTTGTAGTATAGGGAGTTATGGAAGACGGAGTAAATGCTCATGTACAGAAAGCTTTTATGGACACTGTTTCCATTACCCCCAGATCCATTCCTCATCTTGATTTCTTTCATCAGCTCTAATCTCATTTCCTTGATGTTATTTGTGCAGGGTTGGTCATGTATTTTAGTCACAGCTGAGGAGACCCAAGGAATGTTTATAGGTTACTGATTGTTGCAATTTCTAGGAAAGCCTCTCAGTTTTTCAGGAACAACTGGCATCTGCCTGGATGGTGCAGTGTGATGGAATGTGCTGGAACTGCTGCAGTCATTTTGTTATCATGAGAGGATTCTAGAATTACTGTAGAGACTCGGTGTAGAGACAGAGAAAGAAGGCAACACTGAGTGAAGACATGGAGAGAAACCTAGTCCTTAGTGACAAGGTTTGGACTGCAGGGCCAACCCTCTTTTAAAGCCATCACTCTGGACCTCTGAGTTACGTGAGTTAGGAGCTTAACAATTTGCCCACGTTGCTTAAATCATTTAAATCATTTTAAATGTTTCAATCATCTTAAATCATTTCAATCATTTTCCATTACTTGCAATACAAAGCATTCTTACTGATAAGAGCAGGCCAGGAGGTCAATGTTTCTCAAGACCTGGAGGAACCCTGATGCTGGTCATCTCAGTTTTAGCTGAGAGGGTGATATATTTGCATAAGAAAACGAACTAGATGCTGTCCTCCCCTGAACACATTTCTTTGGTGTTCATTAGCAGTAAACAAATATTGCTTTTTGGCAGATAGGTAAATTTCCTTCAAGCTTCTCTTAATGGCTTCTACAGGTACCCACCAGTTGGCTGGGGGTGGGCAGGGGACAGTGGTAATGGTCGTGCTTAAAGGTAGGAGTTAATAGCAGATGTGGAACCAGCTTCTGTGAAGGAATGTGTTCTGGGTAGATAAATGCAGTGAGTTGTATATAAAATGTGCCTTGGGGGGCGCCTGGGTGGCTCAGTCGGCTGAGTGTCCGACTTCGGCTCAGGTCATGATCTCGTGGTTTGTGGGTTCGAGCCCCGCGTCAGGCTCTGTGCTGGCAGCTCAGAGCCTGGAGCCTGCTTCGGATTCTGTGTCTCCTTCCCTCTCTGCCTCTCCCCCACTTGAGCTCTGTCTCTCAAAAAAATAAATAAATAAATGTAAAAAAAAAAATGTGCCTTGGTTATGAGACAGACCTAGTTATTCTCTGCAGAAGCACAGCATGGAGGTATTGCTTTAAGACTTACTTAATACATATGACCAGGTGGACAGGAGGATGTAAAATAATGTCTTTTCAAACCGTATTCTTCAAAACAGCAGCCAAACTGGTATGAATGGTTCTTACAGGTAGATATTTCTTTGCCATAATTTTAGAGGGAAAGGAGGGTAGATGGTGTTAATGGGAAGGTTAGAGCAGGATGAAATATTCCGTATTGATGAGGGATGACTTCAACCTTCAAGATTTTGTGTTGAAGTCATGGGACCATCATCACCTAAATGTGGTTTCATTCTGCAGCTGACTCTTCAAGTTACCATTAAGCAAAGAGAGCTCAGTGGCCGATGATGCAGATGATTACTAAAGGCACCCCTAAATGATTTTTTTATATGTAGAAGGGGGAATCTTTTTTCCTTTTTACTTTCCACTGAGGGGGAAAAAAAATGGCAGCCATGAAGACTATTTGCCAGAAAGAGTACTCACACTTTTTGACAAGCAATTTGCTTGGGAAATTAGCTGAGGTCATATATCTTTCATTAGGTAAATGGAAGACAGCACATGAATATTTCAAAAAAGCAAATTTTACCTATTTAAATTTAGCTCAGAGTACCATAGTTTGTTTAAACTTCATAGATAAGGACCTATAGAAATACAGGCTTATTTTCATTTTGAAGTACCCAGAACTGGAGTTTCAAGAAGCCAGAAGGGATTTATTATTTAATCATAAAGAATTTATAAATATTTGTGTTAGCAAATCAAGCATCTTCTTTGGAGTCTAGATTCCATGGTAATAGGATTAGTAACCACATTTGCCAATGTTGGGATGGGGAGAGGCAGCTCTCTTAGAAAAAGCCAGCAAAGGGTCGCCTGGTGGCTCAGTCCATTATGCTTCCAACTTCAGCTCAGGTCATGGTCTGGTGGTTCACAAGTTGGAGCCCACCAGGCTCTGTGCCAACAGCTCAGAGTCTGGAGCCTGCTTCAGATTCTGTGTCTCCCTCTCTCTCTCTGCCCCTCCCCTGCTCATGCTGTCTCTCTCTCTCTCTCTCTCTCTCTCTCTCTCTCTCTCTCTCTCTCTCTCAAAAAATAAATAAGCATTAAAAAAAATTAAAAAGAAAAAAAAGAAAAAAGCAAAATATCCCAAATGGTAGGACTCCTGCAGATGAGAGTAGAGAGCCCCCTGCTGGCAAGAAAGGACAGAGACCAAAATAGAGGCATTCACCTAAAGGCTGTCAGAAATAATGAGGGGGGTCAAACTGAAGATTTAAGGTTGATGAGGCAGATCACATTTATTGCCATCCTTGGCAGGAGAATCTGGAATTTGCAGAGTTGGAGGCCCTTGGTCTGTCCTGAGAGACAGGTGTAAAGGTTTGCCCACCTGGTACAAAGATTGATGACCTGAGTAGGAGTGAAGAGAATTAGGAAAGAAGTGCAACTAGCTGCTGAGCCATAAACAGGAGTTACAAGTGTTGGTCTCATTGGGAGGAACGAATCAGCGTAGAAATGGCAATCCAGGTCTGAGGAGAAAAGTTTGCAACCATTTCTCCACAACTGGGAGGAGTTTTTGAGATGGTAGTCTCTCAAAGTTCCTGGCCAGGAACCCAAGGTGCGTGTTCATTTATTATCTATCTTTCCAAAACACTCCCTCCCTTTCTCCAGCCCCTGGACTCATTTGTGAAAAAGCTTAGGAGCTCTGGCTTCATGATGAACCCCAGAGAGGTCACTTTTTGAAATTGCTGCCTGCTGCTACTGGGGCCCCAAATTTCTGGATCCCTTAGGCATTCTATTTCCCTGAGGGCCGAGACTGGTTTTTAAAAAATCTTTTCAGCTCTGACCCTCCCTAATACGATGCCTGGCTCATAGTAGATGCTTAATCCATATTTGTGAAGTAAATGGATGAATCATTAAGCCAGGCCTGTGGGAGGTTTATAATCCGGTGATGTCTCCGAGGGGTAATTTACTTATATATTCATTTACTTCTACTTTATTTCTATTATGTCTTCTTTCACAAGGGGTTTGGAAAAGCTTATAAAAATACATATGATCAAATAGAAAATATAAATAATAAATAAAGCCAGCATCATTAGAAACATGCATTAAGCAAATACAAGTCAGTGGAGTAGAATGAGTTATGCAGGCAATAGGGCTCTGTATAATTATCTGAGCCACAGATTCAGATTTGAGTTTTCCACTAAAAAATGAAGGCCAAAAATGACTCTCTTGACTACAAAGGCAAAAAATTCTAGCTTCTCAAGGTTTTCTTGGAACTTAGCTCTAAAATAAATGTCTCGTATGGAGCTTTATATCTGGGACATTGAGTGATATGATAAGTGGGTATCCTCAATGATATTCTTACAGAAAATTCTATAGGGCTTTTCTTTTTTAATTTTTTTTTCAATGTTTATTTTTGAGAGACAGAGATTGAGTAGAGAGGGGGCAGAGAGAGAGGGCAACACAGAATCCAAAGCAGCTGTCAGCACAGACCCTGATGCGGGGCTCAAACCCACAAACCTTGAGACCATGATCTGAGCCGAAGTCAGATGCTTAACCAACTGAGCCACCCAGGTGCCCCTACAGGGCTTTTCTAAAGTTGTGTCTTATAGCACGAAACCTGAGGCTTCTCCTATAGTACATCTCACGGAAGTAATTCTGTAGTAGGCCAAGGAAATATGGGTTAAGACTGAAACTTTCTAAAATTTTAGCTAAATTTAAAAAATATTTATGTTTAGGAAACCCAGAGGATTTCAAGTCCTTCAAACAATTCTCCATTAAAATCACCTCTCTGAACGAGAACTTTCATAGGGGTTGGGAGCAGATCCTTAAAGTTTGCATCTTCTCTCAAGGCCTAAAAGTTCCTTGTTCTATGTTGTTCATTGAGACTAGCAGCATATACTATAGTTATCAGATGAGATTTTTTACAAGCTTTTATGAAAACTGAGGTATCTAGGGGCGCCTGTGGCTGACTCTTGATTTCGACTCAGGCCATGATCTCAAGATCGTGAGATGGAGCCCCATGTTGGCCTCTGCACTGGGTGTGGAGCCTGCTTAAGATTCTCTAAGATTCTCTCTCCCTCTCCCTCTACACAGCTCCCCCCACAGTCACCACCCGTGCAAGCACATGCCCACATGCACATGTGTGCTCTCTCTCAAAACAAACAACAACAACAACAAAAAACTGAGGCATCTAACCAAAACTTTCAGACTGATGACTAGCTACCCTCTGCCCATGTCTATGGCTACTTAGCAAATGATCTTAAAACTTAGTGTTTTCAAACAACAATGGCCATTGTTATTATCTTTCATGGTTATGGGGGGTTGACTGGGCTCAACTAGGCAGTTCTTGTTCAGCTTTTGTTGTGCAGTTACAGACAGTGACTTGGGCTGGGAATCATCTGAAGGCTCACTCACATGTCTGGTACCAGCTTGAGAAGACTTGATCAGCTGGGGGCTCGAACAGCTAGGCTCCTTGGGCAACTCTGTCTAGCTTCTGCACATGTTTTCTCCAGCAGCATGGGTCCAGGATAGCTGGACTTCTTACACAGTAGCTCATAAAGAGAGAGATGGAAAGAGAGAGGGAGGAAGAGAGAGAGAGAGAGAGAGAGAAAACGAGATGGAAGTCATATTACCTTTTTTGACCTAGCCTTGTGGGTCATGTACGGTCATTTCTACTACATTCTGTTCATTGAGGCATGCACAAAGGTCTGCTCAGTTTCAAGAGGAGGGGATTTAGACCCCAGGAGACATTGATAGGGGAGTGGCAGAGTGTGGAAGAGCATGTGGGACCAAAAATATTGTTGCAGCCATTTTTGTAAAATGTAATCTGCCACACCCTCTTCATTTCAAAGTCCACTAAGGGAGTGCCTTTAACCAAGACAAGAATGTTCTTAAGGACCCCTTTCTGAGCCTTTAATAAGTGAATAAATTTTAAGTCTGGGTTTTTTTTTTTAAATCATAGAATGTGGATAAAGTGACTTAGCATGGAAGATTTTCAAAGAAGCTTTGACCAATCACTCATCACAGACATAGAAAAAACTGCATAAGGCTCTCATGGCAAGCTGAACATGAAAGCCATTCCTAGTTCATGTCTCTAGCAGGGAGGGAATGCAGCCAGATCGCCCAATGGTTTTCTATCATTCAAAGAGCAGATAAAAGAAAAGTGTGGGAACGGGGAAGAATATAGGCTTGCTTTAGGCCCTTCAATATAGTTATCTGGTTCGTCAGGAGATCTGTCAGAAGACAAATACTGACTCTTGCTAAGATGTTAAAATGCAGCTTTTGTATAAGAACCAGTAACGAGGAATTACTAATGTGTTCAGGAATCTTTCCCTAGAGTAAAGGAATAAAGCCAGAGAAGAGGTAAGCTAAAGACAAACGGGGGAAGAAAATCAACTCTATAATTCATTTATTTAAGTTTTAAAGTCATGCCCGTTTAATTTCAAGAACCTGAAGTCTCCAACAGTCTATTACATATATATTTTTATTGAAGTATAATTGACATACAGTTATATTAGTTTCAGGTGTGCAATATAATGACTCAACAATTCTATACATTACTTGGTCCTCATCACAATGAGCGTCCTCTTAATGCCCTTCACCTATTATATTATTTTTGATCATTTTTTCCATTAGGTGTAATAGTAGAGTATTTATGTTTTCAACTGTTTTGAATCTTGTGTAAAATATAAATCCAGAAAACCTCAGTCTGACATATTTTAGGGAAGAAATAGGCATAAAGTTTAAATGGAATGTTTAACAAACAGATGGCTTTGTATTTTGGAGGAAGTAATTTAGAACAGGCTTTGCATAATTTTGATAGCACAAAGTCTTTACCTGCTGCTTTATTTAAATTAAGCCTTCTAGCCAAATGGAAAACATGAGGAGATGTTCCTGGGTACTAACCTTAGGAACTGTAAATTTCAGTGTAGTCTTAGGATGATACCAGTGGGAAGAAAGGGAGGCCTCCCAGTTATCAACTGAGATTTGTGCATGTTTGTGCTGACCATAAATAGTTATGTCTCCAGATCTAGCCTCTTTATTGGTCTGACAGCAAAAACTCAGGCCTCCCACAATGTTCATGAAATTGAATTTCAGGCGCTGGTTTAAATTTGAAAAAATCCAATCTGATCCTTCTGTGGTCCTTCTGTACACCACTGCACCAACCCAAGTAACAATCAGAGGAATATTCACTAGAATTCTGAGCTCCCAGAGCTCCAACTCCACGAGCCAGCCTCCCAGGTGGATGTCCTGAGAGAGGGCTCCTGAAAACCCTGCCTTTTTGGAGGCTCAGTGGGGAATGCCCATGAGATAGTGTAGGAAGACCAGGAACCCGTGTTCTCAGACTGCCCCGAGTGGATACATTCATTGCTTACCCAACAGTTCCTTGGGAATAGAACCCCCAGTGGGTTTTTTTCTTGTAACTTTTATAGAGGGTAACACATATACACCGAAAGCACCAATCCTACGTTCACAGCTCGATGAATTATTGTACACGCATACACCTAAGTCACCCCCACACAGATCAAGATGTAGAAAATTCCCATCACTTTCCTTCTTCCTTCTTCCCAGTTTGCACCCCCGAACCACGGGGAGGTAATCACTATTCTCATTTCTATTATTATTGACCAGTGTTGACTGTTCTTAAACTTTGTATTAGCGGAAGCATATAGTATGTATTCTCTCAAATTTGGCTTCTTTCACTCAGTTTAATATTTACGAGATTCATCATGTTGTTGCATGTACAGAAGTCTGCTCTCTTTTTTTAATTGCTATGTAGTATTTTATTTCAAGCACATACCACAACTTACTTATCTATTCTTCTGTTGACTGGCATTGAGGTGTTTCCACTTTGGCTAATACAAAGCCATGATGGACATTCTTATGCACATTCTTTGTGGGCACAGGTACTCATTTCTCTTGAGGAAATTCCTAGAACTGGAATTGCTGTTTTAGGGTTGGCAGTGTTTAGCTCTAGCAGAAACTATCAAATTGGCTTATGAAGTAGTTATAGCACTTTACACTCTCACCAGCCATGTATAAGGATCTCAGTTCTTCCACGTCCTTGCCATCGTCATTTGGTGCTGTAAGTCCTCTTAATTTAGTCATTCTGGTTGGTGTCTGGTAGTATTTCACAGTGGTTTCAAATTTGCACTTCCCTAATGAGTAATATTACTGAGCTCTTTTTCGTATGCATATTGGACGTTTGGTTATCTTTGTGAAATACCTGTTCGGGTTGTATGGTGACTTTTAGTTGCGTTGTTCATTTTTTTCTTATTGATTTGTAGGAGTTATTTACATATTCTGAACATAAGTCTTCTGTCAGAAATACGTATTGTGAATATCTTCTCCCAGTGTGTGATTTGTCTTTTTATTCTTTAAATGGCACCTCTTTTTCTAGTGTTTATTTATTATTTTTGAGAGAGCATCAGTGGTGGAGGCACAGAAAAAAAGGAGGACAGAGGATCTGAAGTGGGCTTTGTACTGATAGCAGTGAGCCTGATGCAGGGGTTGAACTCCTGAACTGTGAGATCATGATCCAATCATGATCAAGCCAAAGTCAGACACTCAAACCACTGAGCCACCCAGGTGCCCCTTAATGGTATCTTTTAATGAAGTACAATTTATCACATTTTTTTTGTTTTTTGTAATAGTGCTTTTTAAGTCCTGGTTAAGAAACCTGTGCTTGTCCCTATGTCATTGTTTCAGTCGCATTTCAACCAGAGCAGCAGAACCACTAGGGAGATATAGATGAAGCAATTTATTGTAAGGAACTGTCTTATGTGCTATGGGGACTTGCTGGGCAAGTTCAAATTCCATAGGTAGGCTGAAGCTGCTGTCCACAGGCAGAATTTCTTCTTCATTAGAGAAGTCTGAGCTGTGCTCTTTAAGGCCTTCCACTGATGGAATCAGGCTCACCCATATTATCTAGGATATCTAGGATATGCCTTACTTAAGTCAACTGATTTTGAACTTTAATCACATCTATAAAATGCCAACATCTAGATTAGTGTCTGATTGTATGACTGGGGACTTTAGCTTAGTCAAGTTGACACATCAAAATGTCATCGTAGTCATTTACAGATTTTTCTGTGTTTTCTTCTAGAAGTTTTATTGCTTTACCTTTTTATTTAGTTGTATGATCCATCTTAGAGTAATTTTTGTGCATGGTGTGAAACAGGGGTCAAAGCCAAATGGGGAATAGTTATGGGGCATCAGTATGTTCAGGGAAGATGTGCTATGGTCCTGGCCCCAAGGGATGAATTGCAGATTGATCCAAGCCAATCATGGTAGTCCCATGTCTCTTTCATTCATTCAGCAGATATTTATGGAGTCCTTGCTATGTACCAAACATATCCTCAGTTCTGAGAATGCGACAATGAATAAAATAGGTAAAGTTCCTGCTGTTGTGAAATTTTCCTTTACATGTAATTGATTAGAGTTAGGTATGTGACCGCATTCTAGGCAACAGTACCTGAAGAGATACACGCTGTAGACATGAGGGAAAGGTATTACTCCTTGATAAAAGGGAGACTTTCAGCGAAAACCTCTCTGCCTTGTGCACAGGAGAACGTGATATTTGGTATTGCAGCAATCTTAGAGTAATACCCAGAGGATGACAGAGAAGCCAGCCCAGAGCCCTGACACCTTCAAGCTCCTTAAAAAAAAAAAAAAAAAAAAAAAAAAAGTTTATTTATTTATTTTGAGAGAGAGACAGAGAGCAAGAGGAAGAGGGGCAGAGAGAGTGAGAGAGAGAATCCCAAGCAGACATTAGGGGGCTTGATCTCACAAACTGTGCGATCACGACCTAAGCTGAAATCAAGAGTTGGACACTTAACTGACAGAGCAACCCAGGTGTCCCTTCAAACTCCTTTATTGTCCAATTCTGGAATGACCCATCTCCAGGTTTCTAATGTGACATAATTAAATATTCTTATTGTTTAAGCCACACTTGGGCATTCTATCACTTGTAGCTATAGACACATATGTTTCTTGGCCTGGCACCACTGCTCTCTAACATTTGTGCCACACTCACCTCAGTTCCCTTCATTATCCAGCGCTAGCCTTTTTTTTTTTTAAATTTTTTTTAATGTTTATTTATTTCTGAGACAGAGAGAGACAGAGCATGAACAGGGGAGGGTCAGAGAGAGAGGGAGACACAGAGTCTGAAACAGGCTCCAGGCTCTGAGCTGTCAGCACAGAGCCCGACGCGGGGCTTGAACTCACAGACATGAGATCATGACCTGGGTCGAAGTCGGACGCTCAACCGACTGAGCCACCCAGGCACCCCCAGCTCTAGCCTTTTTAAAAATTTTTTATTTTTTTTTAAGCAATCTCTACACCCAACATGGGGCTTGAACTCACAACGCCAAGATCAAAAAGTCCCGTGCTCTACCTACTGAGACAGCAAGGCACCCCTATCCAGCTTTAGCCTTAATTTTGCCTTCTACCTTAGACATTTATACTCAAACCTCCTCTACCTCCCTTTCTAACTTGCTTTGGCCTTTAATGAAGAAAATTGATCCCTTCTGCTGAGGTCCCTCTGGCCCAAAGTTTCCACCTCAACACTGTCTCCACCTCAGTTTCTCTGCCACAGCCAACCTCTTTTTCTAGTTTGACTTCCATTTCTCCAACCCTCACATATGCCAAGCCCCAGTTGCAGAGGTAGGCACTAGATTATGGTTATACGGTGTTTGAGCTATGGTTGGCGCATTTCCTGATGCAAAGCCACATGAAATATACTATGGAGGAGCAGAAACTAAAAGCCTTGCCCAGAAGCCAGACTTCAGAGACTGAAGTGGACATACAGCTGAGGTGAGAGAATACACTGCCCCAGAAAGCCAGAGAAATAGCTGCTCAATGGTTTCCAGTTGCTATGTGGCCTGACTATACTTCCCGCATTGAATTCCTTGGAAGTTCCTTGAATTCTCATAATGAAACTCTTTCCTTAAGCCACCTTGAAGCGGTTTCTGTTTCTTGCAAACAAATCACATAGACTGTGGCTCTTACAGTCCCCAAAAGGGCCTTATTCTGTCAAGTGTACAATTCCCACTGGGAGAGAATATTAGCAAGTGTTCGGGAGTTAAGCCGGGTATCTGTTATGTACACCTCCAAGCTGCGCCAGTAATACCTTCTACAGATTCGAGCCTAGGATTCTGAAATAGAGAAGAAATCCTTCCCCGGTCTTTTCTCAGGGTAGGTTCCTAAATTCCTAGAGTACCCTCTTTTGAGAAGACAGGGGAAGCATTTAACTCTTCTGTCTTAGTTTGGGTCATTGTTCCCCAAAGCAGAGCCTTGGACAAGGACTTGAGTTCAGGTAGTTCAATTGGAAGATGACTGAGGCAGGGATGAGGAGCAAGCAGAGAGTGTCACAGGGCAGGAGGAAAAAGTAAGTGGCTCATTAGTCACCTAAGTTACCACCAAGTGACTGGGGCTCGACTCCACTGGAAACTTTCTGAAAACCCGTGCAGTATGTTCCTTGGAATCCACCTGCTCTACCCACCATTGGTAGAGGTTTGTCCCCAGGGTGTTGATTCCCCTGTACTTTAGGGCTGTTTTGTGCAAGGGATAAAGCAACTCTTGTGGCTTCAGAAAAACCTCAGAGGCAGAATAGCTGGGGGTTCCAAGGGCATGCAGTGTGGGATACTGGCAGTGAGCGTGAGAACTGCTCAACTTCCGCTGAAATCAGAGCTGGGCCAAGGAGATGTACCCAAACCATCTTCTACAGTCTCTCCTTGGGGAGAAAGGTTTTATCCTAGTATCATTAGACACGACTGTGGGTCCCCAGAACAGGAACCTTAGAGGTAAATATGGTTATCACCTGTGACAGAACTGCTATCTGCTAACCAAAAATCCACACTCTCTTCTTCCTGGGTATTCTGCTGACCCATATTTCCCAGCCTCCCTTGTAGTTAGGTGTAGCCACCTGACCTGAGTTCCAACCAATGGAATGTGAGCAGAAGTAAGGTGCACCACCACCAGGCTGGCCCATAAACATCCTCCCGTGCATACTTGTCCATATTCTTTTCCCTTCTGTTGGCTTGTTCTTGATTCTCAGGTGACCTTCGAAACCAGGTGTTGAAGATAGCAGAGCCTCTGCCAGCTGGGTCCCTGAATAACTGTGTGTAACACAGCATCTCTTTCTTCCCCTCCTCCCATTCTTCTGGGCCGCCTCACTTACCTGGAACTGCCTTGCTCTGAGAGAGAGAATAACCTCCCATGGTGTTGGGGCCATCATGCATTTGGGGATCAACTTATTACAGCAGCTAGCTTACCCTCACTAGTATATATACCACAACACCTTACCATTCCCCAGGCACAGGAATGATTCTTCAGGTGTCTCTGAACTACACTATTTATGAAAGATTTAAACATTTAGGAAGATGATTATAAAACTGATACACACACATACAAAAATTAAATGACTCCTGTCTCCCTTCTTGCCCCATTTCTAGCCCCACTTGGTTAGATAACCATTTTTAGCTATTCATTCCTCTATTTTCATGATTGTTACCTCTAAATAATCCCCTATGTCTGGTTTTACCAATGTTAAAAAATATTTAGTGGCATCCCACTATGAAAGATGAGTAGTTATCAAAGTCGTTTCTTTAACTTAGGAAAGTGAAAGTGTTCTAGGCAGAAGAAATAATGTGGTGGAGGGACCTCACACCTGCTTTGATTATAGGAAAGACAAGCAGCATGGTGATGTGGGACAAGGACAAACTTTGAACTCAAATTTGTGTAGAATTTAGCTTCTACTGCCTATTTGCAAGATTAGGAGGTTGTCAAATGAAATGATGCATCTACAGGTGTTTTGCTCTGGGTTCATCTCTAGAAATATTTTCACATACCACCACACTCTATGGTAGGTGGCAATTAATGTTAGTGTCAAATTTTAAGAACAAAGTGTTCTGGAGGGTAACCTGTACGGAGTGCCTTGTACATCTATTACTACAATCAGATCTTTAGGTTACTGAATAAACAATTCCACTCAAGTCAGCACATCTTGCTCCGGCCAAAAGAGGGCAGTAAGAGACACAGAGTGCATTTGCCTTTAGAGCGAGGAGTCTTGCTTAGCAACCACGCCAAAGTAGTATTTCAATTGTTGTCAGCCTATCAATGTTGGCCTGAGCCTGGAAGTGTATAAAATCATCCTTCTCAAATGATAGATCCATAAAAAATTACCTAAAAAAAGTCCACTGTATTTCTTGAAACATTTATATAATAAATTTACATTTACATCAAAAATAATGAAATAACAGGGGTGCCTGGGTGGCTCACTGGATTGAACATCTAACCTCAGCTCTGGTCATGAGCTCATGGTTCGTGAGTTGGGCTCGTGCTGTCAGTGCAGAGCTCACTCTGGATTTTCTGTTTCCCTTTCTCTCTGCCCCTCCCCTGCTCATTCTCTCTCTCTCTCTCTCTCTCTCTCTCTCTCAAAAATAAATAAAAAAATAAAAACATTAAAAAATTAAAAAATGAAATAACATAGTAATAAACATCATCATAATAATATAATAGTATTACATATTCATTTATAAATTATCAACCTACATGTTTAGATACTTGGTTCAACCATTAGGTATCAGCCATAAGAAGGTTATGGTCCTGTTGCTACAGTGTTCTTATATGAAGAAAATAGCTCACTTTTTGTTCTCTGTACTGTGTCCAAACTGATTCTTTTTTTTTTTTAATGTTTTATTTTATTTTTTTAAGAGACAGAGAGGAACAGAGCACGAGCAGGGGAGGGGCAGAGAGAGAGGGAGACACAAAATCGGAAGCAGGCTCCAGGCTCTGAGCTGTCAGCACAGAGTCCGACACGGGGCTTGAACTCGTGAACTGTGAGATCATGACCTGAGCCGAAGTCAGTCGCTCAACCCACTGGGCCACCCAGGTGCCCCCAAAGTGATTCTTATGCTGATTCATGTTACTTAACAAATCACATCATCTAAAATCTACCACAGAGTTTTCTTCTTCAGCAAAACTCTTCTCCTCTAGTCTGTTTAAATGTTCCCACTATGGAATTTCTTAGATTGGAAAAGTAACAAACTCCTAACTGACTATTCAGTAATGGGAATTCTCAGGAATCCTTAAATTACATAAATAAGTCATGGAGGGAGTTTGCCTTAGACCGGATGAGCTACCGTGGTTGGAAAGACACACATCAGATTTTCAGACTTGGAAAAATAAGTCACTTTTTCCATTGCTACTTGATCTTAGAATTTAGATACATTTTGATTAACTGCAAGTTCAAGTGGGAGGGTAACATGGGGGGAGCGGGTGTAAGCGCAGAAGGAAGAGGGGATTATTCTTCACCATCATTCTTGAATTTCTTTGTCAGAAGGAAGCCTGCCAGGATGGTAGTTGGGAGCCTCATCTTACATAGGCATCAGTTGCCAGAACAATAAAACATGTGACGCATAAATGAATTTAATGTTTCAAATGAAAATAAATTTTAATATATATTTAAACATCTCTATACAATAATAAAAACTAATGTTTATCAGAAATTTTCTTACATACGCAATTCTCAATTTTTCCACACGTATTGCTAGACTCTTCCTTGAGAATCTTCACTGACCCGATGGGTTTGCATATTTAAGTAGAAAAGGAAAACACCATCCTTCCAAATATTCAGAGTTTATTTGGTATAAGTGTTAGAAAAGAAAAGTTGCCTTTTTCAGGTAAAACTCATCAGGAGGTGGTGTTTTGACGTGGTAACAGACAGGGATCTGTGTTAGGCTGGTCTCTTGCTTCAACTCTAGTACTAATTTGACCATAGGCAAATTATTCAGCCTCTCTTTGCCTTAGCTTCCTTATCTGAAAAATAACAATAACAGCAAAATGCCCAACTCATGGGGTTATTGTACTCGGAATATGATAGGCACTCTGTAAAATCTAAAGTTTGTGTGTGTGTGTGTGAGAAATTATTTTTGAGCAAATGACTAATAAATGTTACCCGCTATCATCACTATCTTGGGCCATAGCGTCAGCAAATATCAGTTATGTCAGTAAAAAACAATTATTTCATTTGTTCTTTACTACCTGCTTTGGGAAATTTAGAAGGGTGTACAACCCGATGCTTATTCTTGCTCTAGCAAGAATTTTACAGCATCTGTCATAATTATGGTCTTCAATAAGGACAATCAGTATAGACTGGAGGCCAGGACCAGAATGTAAGTAGATTCACTGTTAAGCCTGCAAGTCTGAACATGGGAACAAGGACAGGGGACAAGACTGAATTTGGGACATCAGCTTCCATGGGAGAAAGAGGTAAAAAGGTTGGGAGGGGAGAGAGAAATATGGAAATACCATTAGACAATTGTTTGTGCTGAATCCAGAATCCTGGGTATCTATGGCTCAAGATGGGTAATCAGTGGGACTTAAATCACCAATACCTGGAAGGTCTTTGTATATACAGTTGGCTTTGAAGATAGTCGTCAGCTGATATTAATGCCTAAGTCACGAGGACACTGGGATTTAGAGGGAAGAAATCCAGACTCTGCAGAGAATGAGGTATCAGAAGAAATTTGGTTTGGGGGAAGCTGGCGAAAGGAGAAACTGTAAAGAAACATGGGAAGATACGAGGATTATTTCAAGGGAATGAGTTAAGATCACTCCTGGGTATATGGGCCAATTTGAGTCACTTGGTATCAGTGTGTCAGCACCATTCTAGTGGCCCAATTTCACATAATTGCAAGGGAGAAAAGTGCCTGTTGGCCAGTGGGGCCATATGTTTACTGTCTTCTTGGAACTGGAGCTATTCATGGGCTTCCAAGGTGACTCCAAAGGTACAGATACCAGAGCTCTTTGGGTCATCTGGCCAACCCCTCTGGTTGAGTAGGAAGGGTTGGGGGGTATGGTGCTGAGAAGCCCCAAATAGAAGTGGAGACCAGGATCCACACAAATCCTGGTCTAGTCTTGGATTCCATGCACTGAATGGAGACGGGAAAATTTTGAGGAAAGTGCTACAAAGAAGAAGCACCAGGGCCCTGCTTGCCCAGGTGCAAAAGTGGTATTTAACTTAGGTCAGAGTGGAGTCAACAGCACCCATATATTAACTTCCTTACTTAGAGTTACTGTTTGGGTATGGGATTGGTCTAGAGAAGGGATGACCCTAGTTATAGCTGTTAAACACATGTAGCTATGATAACTTAGACCCGTGGTTCTCTATGCTGGCTACACAGTAAAATCAACTGAGAAACTTTAAAATAGAACAACAGCAACACACACACACACACACACACACACACACACACACACACAAAATGGTGTGCTTGGGCTCTCAGACCAATTAAATCAGAATCTAAGGGGTGATAGACTGATATCATGGTTTTTAAAAAGTCTCCCCAGATGGTTCAATGTACAGCTAGAACTGAGAACCACTGCTCTAGATGTTCCTCATCCATTTCTCCGTGATGGCATTCTTTGCTGCCACTTGATTCCTGGGAATCCACTTGGTAGTTTCTGAGCACAGATAACTGTGCTCTCTAGCCAAGTCTGGATTATCTACAATTGGGGAAACTTCACCTACTCTTTACTTCTATCAGTCACAGATGTTGTACAGCTTAGCTCACCTCTTCCTAAAACTCTGGCTTCAGTCTGGTGCTCTCTCTGCAGCCTGATGTTTCTGATTTGCATTCATTCTATTGTATACCTTAGTTCAGTCAATATTGAGCTGTAATCCTTAGCATTCTTGGAATCAAACAATGAGTTGTTTGACTTTGAGACCCTTCAATCATACACTTTTGTTAAAAATACTCTGTGAGCTCTTATTTTTTAACCAAAAAGTAAATAAAAAGTAATTGGTTTAGAGATTTTTGGAGATGCCTTAGAATATCATAAACCAGAATGAAAACCAATGCTATAAAAATATCTGTAAGACAGCCTCTTCTCCACTGTCCAGCCCACTGCTCCCTTGTGGTATATTCAATAAACTTCTATCTCCTTTAAAAAATAAAAATTAAAAAAAAAATAAAAATATCCTGTCCCTTTAAGATAACAAGGAAACCCCTAACAGAAGACTTACTATCAGCCCTTTCTAAAAGCTTATCTATGCAGTTAGGCAAATGTCCCAAAAATTTGGAGGTATTTTCCTTCCCATGACAAGGAAAGTCTACTATAACAAAAAGCCCTGACTTAATTTTCTTTCTTTCTTTCTTTCTTTCTTTCTTTCTTTCTTTCTTTCTTTCTTTCTTTCTTTCTTTCTTTCTTTTCTTTCTCTCTGTCTTTCTTTCTGTCTTTTCTTCTTTCTTTCTCTTTCTCTCTCTCTCTTCCATTCTCTTTCTTTCTTTCTCTTTCTTTCCTCTCCTCTCCTCCCCTCCCCTCCCCTCCCTTCCCCTCCAGTTCCCTTCCCTTCCTTTTTGTTTCTTTGTTTGTTTCTTTCTTCCTGTCATTTAAGTCCTTAGGTGGCTTCAAGGTGCTCCTGCTGAAGGAAAATAGATGGAACAAGCAAGGTACCAGAATACTTTTTAGCCCCACAGCTCTGATTTTTATTAGGAACAGAAACAAACTGCAGTTGCTACTTAATTAGGAGAAACTACTTTATTGTACAAAATCCTTCCTCAGCAAAGTATGCATCTACCAGTTTTCTAAGTTCTCTCGTAAAGATGCTAGCCTGGGAAGCCAAAAGCATTTATGTGTGGCCTTCCTGTGATATTTTAAAAATCACCCAGAAAAGCTGACAACATCTTAATACTAATTTTTACGTATGAAATACATTTATATCCTTTATGTCCTTAAAATCTGACACCAACCTGGTGAGGGGCAAGTCATGTGTGTCTAGTCCCATTTCCTTTTTTCTGTTTTACAACTGAAGGACTAAGATTCAGATGGCTTATGTGGCCCTGTGGAAAACACACAATGAGTTATATATATATGATTTATTATATATAAGGAATTGGCTCATGTGGTTATGGAGGCTGAGAAGTCCAAAGATTGGCCAACAAGCTGAAGACCCAAGAGAACGGATGGTACCATTCCAGTCAGAATCCCAAGGCCTGAGAACCAAGAGGCTAATGGTACAAGTTTCCTCCCATGCCTGAGCCCACAGTCAGTAGACGATCAACTTCCCAAACTGAAGACAGTCAGGAAGAGAATAAATTCTCCCTTACTCCATCTTCTGTTCTGTTCAGGCCTTCAATAGACTGGATGAGACCCACCCACACTGGGGAGGGCAAGTTGCGTTACTCATGCTACCAATTCAAATATTCATTCAGAAACACCCTCCAAACCGTCCTCCCATATAACATTTAACCAAATATCTGGGCAGCCCCTGGCCCTGTCAAGTTGACACAATTAACCTTCACAAGTATCCACTTAATTGTGTGTACCTTTCAGTACTAGACATTCCTGGAATTGCCCCCTTCTTGTGTCACTGCCTAGAGGTCAGAAACTCAACTTGTCCTTTTGGATCCCACATGAACTGGCTGCGGTGGACAAGTCATTTCACCTCTATGATCTTCACATTTCTCAACTGTAAAATTACAGGAGTCAGATTGAATTTGTAGGACACTTATGGCTTGAAAGCAGTGTTTCTGTGATTCTATAGCTGAATTCTAAGACTTTAAAACCAGTTTGACTTCTGTTTCATTCAAAGCTGTGTTCTAGGGTCCAACAAAAGTATGAATGTTACAGGTACTTACTCATCAAGTAAAATCAACATGAAGGTGATAATGCTATATCTGTAAACCAAAATATGAGAGTCTATTACGTGGTTAACTTTATACTGAGTACCATGGAAGATAAAATTTGTAATACCATCCTTGCACCAAGGAACTTACCATCTGTTGGTGAAAGGTTAGCACCCAAGATATCCTGATGTGACTTAGGGGTGCCTGGGTGGCTCAGTCAGTTAAGCCTCTTACTCTTGATTTCAGCTTAGGTCATGATCTCAGGGTCTTAAGATGGAGCCCTGTATTGGGCTCTGCACTGATAACCCAGATAATCTCCGCTTGGGATTCTCTCTCTCCCTCTCTGCCTGCCCCTTCCCCTCTTCTCTCTCCTCTCTCAAAATAAATAAATAAACCTGACAAAATATTAAAGAAAAAAAAAGAAATCCTGATGTGACTTAGAGTGAACTAATAACTACAGGAACAATTACCAAAGAGAGTGGGAAGCCAGTGAGTCAGGCTTTCCCTAAAGAAGGAATTAAGGCTTGGGCTGGGTTTAAAAAACAAAATAAACAAACAAAAAATGGGAACAATTTGGATAAACAGAGGCGAATGAAGAGAACTTTTCAGGCCAGGAAAAACCCAGGCAAGCATAGGAAGGATCATTTGCATGACAGTGAATGGACCAGGAAGATATATTTAGATAGCAAACTGCCAACAGAAAAAGGCAACATGAAAATTGTATGTAAGGCAGGTATCATCTGACACCAACGGGAGGATGGATTGAAGGGTTCTCAAAAACCAGCTACCTTTTACTGAGTGCCTACTACATGCCAGCCTCTGTGATAGAATTTTATATATGTTATCTGGAATGGTTGCAACAGTCTACAAAGTAGGCTTTCTTATCTCTCATTTTACAGATAAGGAAATTCAAGGTCAAAGAGGTCAAGAAACAGTCCAATCCAGTTGATAGGAGGCTCAGTAAAAGTGCCAACCCAGTTTGGGCTGATTCCTTAATAACCCCTTATTCCACATCTCACACTGCCCCTCACCAAACCAGAAGCTGTTACCAGCTTCAACAAATCGACCAAAATTTGACTAGTTGGTGGATTTTGCCACTGTGGTCACTAGTTATGGAACAACTGATTACCGAGCCTGGCGGTGATCTGGTTTAGTTGCTATGAATGTTTAACTCAGTCAGCCACTTGGTGGTCGGCCCTGAGGATAGATTGTGATCCAGTGTGTGACAAACAATGTGACAGAGGGCAGAGAAGGCACTCAGACTGGTAAGTGCCCTCCTATTGACTCCCAGAGGCAAACTGCAGAGGCAGGCCCTGCAAAGAGCTTCTGTAACCATAAACCAGAGACTCGCTCTTTATCTGTGCCTAATGTGGAAACATCATTAGTCACACGCCAGTCATTTCAGTAACACCTGCACGTTCCTGGGCTCCTGGCCTTTGAACACACATTAAAAACCAAATCTGAATCCAGACATTGAAGCTATTTACATGAAATGCTCTGCAATCATACAGAAGATCAGAGGGAGAGCCCTAAGTAAAAGTTATGGTTTATGGATCCCCGCGTGTCTTTTGTTAGTTTCCTGAAGAAATCAGAAGAAAGATGGTAGTATGTTTGATGGGGGAGGCAGGATCCTAGCTTTGTACAAAAATACCTATTAAATTATATCATAAAGACAAATCTTTGTATCAATCTTAGTTCCAAAAAACCTGTCTTTTCTTTTTTTAGAAATGGAGATTCAGTACCCTGTGTCCTACATCATTGATGCAGCTCAACCCAGACATAAACAGTCTGATTACATCACTGCCGCACATCCAGCTAGCTTCTCCACTGAGACCAAAGTGTTAATTGCGGTTGCGAATTAATCATTATTCTAACTGAGCCAGAGTCTTATTTTCCTCTCAAAGCTTGTCATCATTAAGCTTGCTTGAATTGGTTAATGCACCATCGATGCAAATTATCATTCCACAATACTGAACATGCACAATTCTTTTATTCACTGTATCACGTGGAATTTTATAGGTGGAAAAGTCATAATTAACCACATATTCTAAAATTCTGCTTCCGCTCCTTTGTTACATGTTACATCTTCCTGAGTTTGGGATTTTTACCGGGATCTCCTTTTCTTCCACACTGAAATCTAAAATGAAAGCCATGATGGTTTTGGTCTTTTCAGAAAGTGACCTATTTCAGAAAAGAATATCAATAAATACTTTGTTTGAGTGCTTTTCAAATGTAATATCTCTCTTCTGCTTTTATGTACATTAACAAAGTTTTTATAACATTCTCATCATGATAAAAATAATTTAACAAAACTGGTCATTAGTCTATCAAGATGAGCAAGTATAATTTCCCTATTTTCTAGAAGTTTCCATAGCTGGAACTAAAGGTTTTTAATGAAAGTGTCTCATCAAGAATAGCTAGAGGAAAGTTGATCCCTTATTTTGGGAACCAGTGGGACACGGTAGGGGTCTAACCAGGAGAAGGTCTAGCATAGATTTTGTGTAGAATCCCTCACTGGGGTGGATCAGACACTGGACTGACCTGGTCACACCTACTGACAGTAGAGGTCCTAACTGGCAAGCTTGGATGTTCTGTGGGTTCTAGTCTGGACCAGGGCTTGGAAAGGTGAGAACCAAGGTACATATATGGGAAGCAGTTTGATGCTTAGCAGGTGTCCACTTTTTCAAAGAGGTAAAATCCAAAAAGAGTCAGAAATCCAGGCATGAGTCAGCAACTAGCTGATTTACCAATGAGCCACCAACTTGGGATTCAAGGAACAGACCTTATCCTTGGGAAGAGCTGTCTCAAAGCTGGGCTCCAGGACTGGGAGGGGATGGAGTACTGGAAGAGTATTCTAGAACCTCTGCCTGGTACACTTGGAGAACTCTCTACCCATTATCGTACTCGTCCCCACTGTGAATACTAGTTTAATGTCTTCCCCATAAGCTCCATGAGGGGAGAGACTCAGCCTGTATTGTTCACCCCAGTATCCAGTGCTTGTCTTGTGCTGGTCACCACCTCAGGCTAGGTTATCATCAGTTCTAACCCAGATCACGGCAGTAGCCTCCACACTAGTCTCTGCACTTCTACTCTTTCATTGTCCAATATAATCTTCACACAGCACCCAGTGGGTTTTTCAAAATGCAGATCCGATTTTGCTGTCAGCCTGCTCATAACCCTTCAGTGATTCCCCATTGCCCTCAGGATAGAGGCCAAATCCCAAGCATGGTCTCCAAGCCAAGCCAGCTGCCCTGGCTTCTTTCAGTTCTTCATGTCACACTCTTTGCCACCTCCTCCCCAAGTGCCCTTTCATCTAGTTAATTCCTTCTCATCTTTCATCTCTCTGTCTAACCATCATTTCCTTGGGAAATCCTTCCTTGAAGCCCGGGTTGCCCTGGTATTCACTCCAATAGCCCTTCTCTTTCACAGCACTTCCCCAGGCTTGTTACTCATTCACCTGTATCATCTTTTAATTCATGTCTGTTCCTTCAATTTGACTTGTAAATTGCACGAGTTCAGGGAATGTACCCATTTCACTCAGTCCAGGACACAATAGGAACCCTAAGTATATGTTGAATTAGCTCATGAATACTTTAGGTACTAAGTTCAGTAATGAGAACTGGAGTCAGGAGAGGACTGAGGAGTGGAGGGCCCTGGGGAAGATGGAATTAGAGCAGCTTCACACAAAGCCACCGAGAGCTGATCTAGATGGGCGTAAGCACCTCCTGGCTCAGCTCGAGGAGCCTCATTTAACTCTCCCAGCAATGCGGAACTTAGGTACTGATGAATAAATTATACCTTCCCAAGATCACATAGTTGATCTAGGGGAGACCCAGGACTCCAACCAGCTCTAAGTTCAGGTGTCCCCTTTCACACCAAAGAGCTACTTTTCTCTTATGTAAGAACAATGAGGCCGCAGATAAATAATTACTAAGTCTGCCTGGGACTTCTATCTTGCTTCTGCCTGGCTCATTCTCAGTAACAGCAGCATCTGCGTTACTCATTTATTCCTCAGCCGCGTCCAGCTTGGGGCCGGATGATGATGGATATTACCTAGAGGTTTGTGAACATCTGCATCCCAGGCTTTGCTGGTAGTGATTGTCTTCTGCTGATTCCTGTGGGCTTTGTCATGGCAGGAATGCTGACGGAACTACTCAGGAAGCCAGATGGGAGCTTGGTCATACGGCAAGGACGCCGGAGCCAGACAAAGTGGCAGAGCAGACAACAAGCAGGGTGGAATATGGATGCTCCTGTCTCGGGAAAGGATTGGCTAGCAGCAAAGAAGCAGGCTCAGAAAGAAATGTCAGAGGCAGTCTGTGCAGCGGAGGGTCAAGTGACATCCTGCACGCTGGGTAGAACAGGACATCAGTCACGTTCCCACACAGGCTGGGGACTCCAGGAGAAGAAAGACACACTCTATCTTGTCACTTGCTTCAGTATGAAAGCTTTTTGTGAGCGGAAATCTATGGTATTAAGGGGAACACTTTCCCGCCTGTGTGGACTGTATACCACTAAAGATATGTTAAGGATTGGAAACATATTGCCTACCCACTCCTTGTACAGTTGTGTTCCTATTGATTAAAGGGCTTGCCGTCGGTATCCTTTGTAGTTTGCTTCATTGATTCACAACCTTGATTTCAAACCACTTTGTAAAAATAGAATTCACACTCACTAAGAAAATCTTTCTTTTTGGAAACAATCTTTCTCCAGCCTGTTGGAAATTGTAAAATCCTGTTTCTGCTTCAATTCCACTGCACTGAAAATGCAGTTTACATGATGAAGTTCTCAGAATATGACACCTCTTACTATCCTTTCAAAATTTACCTAGAATTCTCATTTCTAGCCATTTACACAAAAGTGGGTTTCTATACTTTGGTCCCTTTTCAAACAATTGTAAAAGCTTTATTTCAAATGTCTTTGCTAATTTCTTCTTTTATTTACAAGGTTTTATCCCAAATGACCCCACTCAAACAGATGTCTTAAACAAAAAGGTAAATGGCTATAGGAAGATAAGGACAAACTGTCCCTTAACTTACAGACTGTGGGATGTTCTTCATGTGTCCTTGGCAATCTCTAGCAAGTTCTGTTTTTATATCTAGGTAGGCAATACCTGCAGCCATGCGTGAATGTGTTTAGAATCAACCTTTGGAAAGTTAAACCTCTGACTATTTTAAATAATAAATCAATCATGTGTCTGAATCATTTTAGAAATGAGGGTTACCTAAAACACTTGCTTTTCCATACAACATTTTTGGAAGCTATTATAGACTTAAGATATTCTTTAAATAAGGCATTATATTTATTATTCATCTCAAGCCCTCTTTCCCCTTAGTTGTGCACATTCTTGAAACAGGGAATGTACGAACACAGTATCGGTTCACCGATTTGGGGGTTTTATTCATGAAACGAAAGGTTATATTTTCTCACAATCATCTAATTTTTTTGATCTGACAGTTAAGTGTCATAGAATCTCGGGGTTCACAAGGTCCTTCTGGAATTTGTCTGGACGGCACAGGTGCCCTT
The DNA here is from genome assembly GCF_027475565.1 of Acinonyx jubatus. Classification (NCBI taxonomy): domain Eukaryota; kingdom Metazoa; phylum Chordata; class Mammalia; order Carnivora; family Felidae; genus Acinonyx; species Acinonyx jubatus. The sequence continues at coordinate 92,151,060 of NC_069387.1, read as the reverse complement.
AACTCTCAGGAAATTGGATTTGGGCATCATAAAAGGCTCTCAGCCCTGGGGATGGGGGCTCTTCAATGTATTCCTCTGAACTTGCTTCCTGTGTCTGTCTTGCAAACCCCAGACTTCTCTTGTTCTCATTCTTGTCTCTAGAATTTGAAGCTTTAGGTCCTTCTTGGCTTCCTAGCAGGCCTCTCGTGAACGTGTATTCCATTCATCTTTGCTTTAGCCAGCTTGACCCTAATGCCAGACTGTGGCTCCCTTTGGTTCCATTTCTCCCTTCAGGCCAGTCTGACCCACCTTGGGAGAGAAGAGTCAAAATTTATTTTTCAGTGTGAAACATACCCATCATCTGATCTGTAAATGTTTTGATACTGTTTTATTCATTCAACAGATATTTATAGAGCAACTTCACTCTGCCAGGCTAGTGCTGGAAGCTTGGTAAAGTACGTAAAACTATCAGGTCCCTGTCATCACCCCAGTCACTGACTAGTGGGGGAAATGGACATTAATGGAAAAGCCACACAAATACGTACGTAAATAATTACAGACTGATAGAACGAATGGTATAGGATGCATTCAAACTGTGTCAGGGTGACTTGATCTATAAAGGAAGGGGGAGGAGGAAAGAGAATGGAATGATTTTTTTAGACACAGTTCTGTTATGCAGCTTAATCCAGCTGCTTTCATTCCTGGATGCATGTAGAATCTCCTGTGTAGCTTTAAGAAACACCTAACCTTAGGCTTCACCCCTCAGAGATTCTTTCTTTTGTTTTGTTTTTTAAGTTTTATTTAAGTAATCTCTACACCCCTCATGGGTCTCAAGCTCATGACCCTGAGCTCCAGAGTTGCACATTCCTCTGACTGAACCAGCCAGGTGCTCCTTACCCCCAGATCCTGATATAATTGGCCTGGGCATCAATACTTCCTGCAAAGCTTTCTAGGCGATTCTAAAATGCAGTAGGGTTAAGAGCTTACTCTTATGTGGATGGTTTAAATATCCTACCTACACTTTTTCTCTGATGTTCAAATGCAAATCGTCTACATTAAAATAGACCTGAGTAAAAGTTTCAAATAAAGTTGGAAACAATATTTGTCATCCCTTACTCATTTGGAATTTGCCAGTGAATACCTTGCAAGATATGCTTTTGTTATCCTTAAACTGTTTTTTCTCTTGAAAGCAACATGAGCATATTACTAAACATTTGAGGAAGAAGGAAGAAGAGAAGAAAAAGGGAGACACACTCATAAACTCACTATTCTACTGCAAGCACTGTGAGAATTGTGGTGTATTTTCTTCTCCCCCCCCCCCATATTATCTGTACAGACAATGAATTAAATGATGGCTTAAAACCTGCAAATAGTTTCAGTATAAATTATATTTTATATAATATATATAACATAAATTATGTTTTCTGGACAGAAAAATTACTGAATCTTGTGACTCCCTCCTGTAGCCAGTTCAACATAGATTCCTATCCTCACGTCTTGGTCCAGCATTGCTCCTTGACTTGAAGGAATAAGACTTGGCTTGGCCAAAGTCACAGTGACCCCCTAACTGCCAAGCCCATTGGACTCATCTCCAGCCCTATTTAACTGCTCTCTGCAGCATTTGGCACAGTAGAACCCTCTTCCCTACTTGAAGCCCCCATCCCTTGACTTGCATAACACCATCTGCCCCACCATTTTTCTCCCTGTTCCCTTCACTGGTCTTCTTTCTGGTCCTAGATGCTGGGGTTCCCCAGGGTTCCATCTCTGCCCCCTTCTTTTCTCACTCTGTCCTTCCTGGGATTTCATCCAAGCCCAAAGCCTCAGTTTACTATTTATGTGCTGATAACTCCCCGGAGGAGGCCTGATATACTGAAACTTCCAATAGGTCAAATGTATGGCAAGAAATAAAATGCAGAAGTCTGTTGCTAAGGTGCAGCAAGAAATTCCTTATATGGAGACAAGCTGGACATTTGAAACTGGGAGAAGCAATCAGATTCTGGAGATATTTTGAAAGTATATGCAATAGAATTTCCTGGTGGATTAGATACGGGATATGAAAGAAAGGAGAGTCAAAGATGACTACAAGCTTTGGGGCTTCAGTGACTGGAGTCATGGAATTGCCATCATTTGAGATGTGGAGGGCTAGGGATGGAGTGAGCCTGGTGTTGGAGACGGAGTGGAGTGGGAGAGCAGAACAAGACATCTAGTAGACATACAGTTAGGGGATGAGAAGGCAGATGAGTGTACAAGTCCAGAGACGAGGGCCGAGGCCTGGCTGGAGTATACAGGTGGGAGTCGTAGGGCAAACAAGGCCGTAAGATCAGATGAGACAACCAAGGGAGAGAGAAGAGACAGATGGAGGCATAGGGCACTATACCAGTCACATGCTGAGAAGAAAAGATGGGGCCAGGAGGTCCCCAAGGACTACCCCAAGCCCTGCCTAAAATAGGACAAAAGACAGCAGACTGAGCCCCACGATTCTGCTTCTCCTGACCTACAGACTCCTCACCCCTAGAGACACTTGGGACCAGACATTGGCCTAGGGGGCCATTTCCACTTTACATGTCTGTGTAACCTCAGTGGGTGTATATTCTTTACAGGGTTGGAATAAAGTAGAATAAAACATAGCCTTTGCAGAGCCCCCAGTCATTATTCTCACAAAATCTGGAAACTGGACTGGCTTCTGTGGCCTACTCAGCTCACTCTCAATCTACAGTACCAGTCCAAGCCTCTCATCTGACCACTGCCTACTGACCATATTGATCCAGCGGGCCACGTGCCCCAAATGATGAAAGATCTTCATCTTCCTGCAAAAGCCTCTTCCCAGGTTAGGTGCCTTAACTCGATGGTTGGAGTGCCAAGCCACTCTTCTACCCACTCACTCATGTCAGAAATTTAAGAGTCAACCTTACTGTTTTCTTCTCTCCATACGTGTATCCACTCACAGATGATTCCATCTCGCAAGTACCTTTCACATCTGCACTCCTCCCCTCTAATGCCCACTGTCTTGGCTTGATCTAGGCTTCCAGGATCTGTTAAGGCTTAGGGTTATGGCTTAAGTGTGGAGCTGGTAGCTCTCTTTGATTTGAAAAATACAGATAAGGGGCACCTGGGTGGCTCAGTCTGTTAAGTGTCTGACTTGATTTTGGCTCAGGTCATGAGCCCAGGGTCGTGGGATTGACACCTGTGTCGGGCTCTGCACTGAGCTTAAGATTGCTTATGATTCTCTCAAGGGCACCTGAACATCTGACTTCAGCTCAGGTCATGATCTCGCGGTTCATGAGTTTGAGCCCCAAGTAGGGCTCTGTGCTTACAGCTCAGCCTGGAGCCTGCTTCAGACTCTATGTCTCCCTCTCTGCTCCTCCCTGGCTTGTATTCTGTCTCCCTCTTGAAAATAAATGAGACATTTAAAAAAATCTTAAAAATACTTACCTGGCAGGGAAGATACTATGATCACGAAGGTGGTTTCCCAGGGCAAGGCTTATCCTTTGCACTCCAGATGTGGTGACCCCTGCAATTTCCCCAAATGTGGGAAACTCGACAGCATAATTTGTGATAGTGAGGGAAAAAAATTAAAAAAGATTCTCTCTCTCTCTCTCTCTCTCTGCTCCCCTTCCCCACTTGCATTCTCTCTTTCTCTATCTCTCAGAAATCAATCAATAAATCAATCAATCAATCAATCAATAAATAAACATTAAAAAAATACAGATAAAACCAGAAAATGAAATAACCTCAGGCCATTATTAAGGAAATTAACTTGGTTATAAAGATTACAATTATGTTTCTGAAAATGGACAAGGTTATTTTGAAAAGTTGCCATTTATTTTTATTACCTGACCTACTACAGATTTATTATTTTTTTTAATGATAATTATCTCACTTTTCCCAAATAATCAAGAAATTGAACAGTTTTTTTGTTGGCTCATTTTCCTTTTAATAACTGGAAACTTACTATCCACAACTTAAACTATATCAATCATATAGTCTCCAACAACTTTTTTCTTTGAGTTTCCCAAAGGACTGGAGACCAAGGAGGCAAGTTCAGTTATCTTACACTGGAACACAATAAACTGAAAGGTAGAGGTCTATCATGGGGCAGGGTGGTGCATGATGGGGGCCAGCAAAGTAAAGATAGTGTTCTCACAACATGCAAAGCTAGTACCGGTATTTAAACAGCATTAGATGGATTGAAAAGCTCTCCTAAATATCTCTTTTCTATATTTTCTCATATTTCTAAATATAAATTATCATTAGCAAGTAATTATGGTGAATAATAATACTGTCACTTAATTTCCTGCCAGCTAAGGCCTGGCAGAGTTGAAGCAGGCTGAACTCAAGAGTGTGCAATTTTAGAACTGAACAATTAAACTCAGAGAAGATGGGAGTAGAGGGTTACCGTGGCAACCTGATCCCACAACCCTGTGTGTGGCCATATTGTTCCAGTGTCTGAGTCACAGAGGCTGGTTATTATGATTTATAATACGGGCAGTGTTTGGGTACAGATAGAGAGTTTCCCTTGTAGCAAGTTTAGAAAGGACAGGTACTTTGGAATCTGCAGAAGAGGATTATATGATTTTCAGCCAAGTGACACTGAATTAATGAAAATAATTAGTAGTTGTTAATGACAGTGTGTAATTTTAATCTATTCCATAAAAATAATGGAATTATTGGCTTTGTAAAAAGAATTGCTTTGAAATTCAATAATTAAGTATAATTGTATAACTAGTATGACTAATTCATTCAATAATACTGATTAAATCCCAGCATTTGCTAACTCTGCTGTAGGGGCTGGGATTCAATGAACAAAACAGGGGTGGTATATAATACACAGTAAATAATTTATGGTATCAATGTGTTAGAATGTGGTAAGGAGTATGAGGACAAAATAAAGCAAGGCAGGGTGATTGGGAATGCTAGGGAGAGTAGGGATACAGTAGATAGTTTTAAATTGGGTTCTCAAGAAGGCCTCATGGAGAAGATGCCATTTGAAGAGACTAGAAAAGGTTGGGGTGGAGGGGAGCCATGCAGACATGTGGGGAAGAACATTCCAGGCAGAGCGAATACCAGGGCAAAGGCTCTGAGGTAGAGGCATGCTTGCTATGCTCAAGGAGCAGTAAAACAAAACAAAACAAAAATACTGGAATAGAGTGAGTGAGAGGGAGGATAGTAAAAAGTGAGATCAGTAACAACTGGGCAAGATCCTATAGGGCTTGGCAGGTCACTGTAAGTGTTTCGGCCTTTATTCAGAAAGAAATAGGCAGCCACTAAAAGATTTTGAGCAGAGGAGTGACATGACCAGTTAGGAGCCAATAACAACTAAGGGGGGTGGAGAATTATGGTGACCAGGGAGTGAGGAATGAAACTGGGGAGAAGCAATCAGATTTTGGAGACATTTTGAAAGTATATGCAATAGAATTTCCTGGTGGATCAGATATGGGATATGAAAGAAAGGAGAGTCAAAGATGACTACAAGCTTTGGGGCTTCAGTGACTGGAGTCATGGAATTGCCATCATTTGAGATGTGGAGGGCTGTGGATGGAGTGAGCCTGGTGTTGGAGACGGAATGGAGTGGGAGAGCAGAACAAGACATCTAGTAGACATACAGGTAGGGAAGGAGAAGGCAGATGGGTGTATAAGTCCAGAGACGAGGGCCAAGGCCTGGCTGGAACATACAGGTGGGAGTCGTAGGGCAAACAAGGCTGTAAGATCAGATAAGACAACCAAGGGAGAGAGAAGAGACAGATGGAAACATAGGGCACTATACCAATCACATGCTGAGAAGAAAAGATGGGGCCAGCAAAAGACTAGGGAGGAGCCAGAGAGATAAAAGCAAGAGAGTTCAGAGGCCCAGAAACCAAATGAGGAAAATATTTCCAGGAAGAGGTCATTGGTGCCCTTCACTCATCACAGTGATGGAAGTGAAGCCTGATTGGGGTGGTATGAGAGAATAGCAGTCAAGGAATTAGGGACAACCTGTTGACAGCTCTTTGGAGGAGTGTTGTTTTGGGATGTTAGCTAGAGGGAAAGTGGGGTCATGAGAAGTTTTTTTTTTTTTTCCAATTTTTTTTACTTTTAAATTTTCGATAGGAGATTTAAGATGGATAAAAACATAGCATGTTTTGGGGCACCTGGGTGGCTCAGTCGGTTGAACGTGGGACTTCGGCTGAGGTCATGATCTCACGGTTTGTGAGTTCAAGCCCCGAGTCAGGCTCTGTGCTGACAGCTCAGAGCCTGGAGCCTGCTTCGGATTCTGTCTCATTTTCTCTCTGCCTCTCCCCTGCTCACACTCACACTCTGTCTCTCTCTCTCTGTCTCTCCAAAAAAAAAAAAAAAAAATTAAGAAAAAGCATAGCATGCTTTTCTACTATGTGTATGTAAAATTACTGTTTCATATTCCTGATTATTTTATATTGAAATTTATCTTCCAGACACTATAGACCCTTTCCCTAGGGCCTCCAATTAGTTAAGCCTTTGTCTTTCACTTGGGATATGGACACTTTCCTGAATACATTAGTGTTTTATTCAGCCTGGATAACATGGTCAGGGGTGCCTGGGTAGCTCAGTTGGTTGAGCATCCAACTGTGGCTCAAGTCATGATCTCGCTGTCTGTGGGTTCGAGCCCTGGGTTGGGCTCTGTGCTGACAGCTCAGAGACTGGAACCTGCTTTGGATTCTGTGTCTCCCTCTCTCTCTCTCTCTCTCTCTCTCTCTCTCTCTCTCTCTGCATCCCTGCTCACACGGTCTCTCTCTCAAAAATAAATAAACATTAAAAAATTTTTTTAAACATGGTCAGTTTTTTTTTTACATTTATTTTTGACACACAGAGTGAGACAGAGCGTGAGCAGGGCAGGGACAGAAAGAGAAGGAAACATAGAATCCAAAGCAGGCTCCAGGCTCTGAGCTGTCAGCACAGAGCCTGACGCGGGGCTTGAACTGACAAAACCATGAGATCATGACGCTTAACCGACTGAGCCACCCAGGCACATCTTGTGGTCAGTTTTTCAATGTGGAATTTCTCTGAACATGGAGTAGGAATGCCCCCAGCCTTTCTGATATGCCCAATGAGTCCCTCCAACACAAGTCCATCCGTAATATTCTTAGTCTCTGTTCCTAGTCTCCAGTCCCACAGTGATGCTGAAGGAAGACACAAAAATGCAGGTATGACCTGCCACTCACACGTCACATCCAGCCCAGCCAGACCCTTGGCACTGTTCCTCATTTCCCGTATCTCTTGTTAGTTACCTATTGAATTGATCCTAGGGACCGTTTTAGTGTAGGCCAAGTGGGGCCATTTGCAGGACGTGCGCTGCCTGGAAGCTCCACACTCCTGGCCAAAGGAGAGGGTGGTTGTGAAATCCTGCGTCATCCTGTAGCCCAGCACAGAGGCAGTGCTCCAAGGCAAGCAAGAGAGGGGTGTGTCTTTTACACAATAGCGGCAGCAGCTGGCATTCGCAGGAAGGCACGGAGAATCGATGCAAACCTCTTAAAAAATCTGTTCAGTGTGACGATGCTCTTGGAGGGTGAGCTCTGAGAAATAACAGGCAGAAACTGAGAATCCTATTCTGTGTGCACAAACCCCTGCAGCTGGATTTGGCCTTTCAGAAGCTGACAGGGAGAGAGTGAGGCCGGGGGAGGGGGGTGTGGGCGGGTAGACGTGTTCATCCTGGGTATTGAGAGAAAAGGAGCCACACTGCATTGGGACTGAGAAGTTTTCTTTGCTGCCCAGGGACCTCCGGTGTAGATTTGAGTTAATCATGCTCCTTGGCTTGCTTGAGATCTTCCTCCCCAGCCCTACCTAACCATCCCAGCAGTGCCTTCCTGAGTGGGTCTACTTACAGTTCTGACGACACACACACATGCACACACACAGACACACACACACTTTAAAGTTAGCTCATAGTCATAAAACTGTAACAGCATATAGTGCTTATTCCATTTTGTGCGTTCGGTTGTTAATCCGTTTGCTATTTTCAAAAAGTTGTGAGTTAAAAAATCCTACTCAGGTGTAGTTAAAGGCAGATGGAAACTGGGTGGCACCAGGGCACCTGGGTGGTTCAGTCGGTTAAGTGTCTGACTTTGGCTCAGGTCATGATATCACAGGTCGTGAGTTAGAGCCCTGCATTGGGCTCTGTCTGTGCTCATGGCTCAGAGCCTGGAGCCTGCTTTGAGTTCTGTGTCTCCTTCTCTCTCTGCCCCTCCCCTCCTCTCAAAAATAAACAAACATTAAAAAAATAAAAATTAAATTAAAAAAAGAAACTGGGTGGCACCAACTAACAACTGTAGGCAAGATTTTGGTGCCCGGGGTGAGCATTTACTCTCTCATTCAGTAAATATTTACTGAAAAGTCCACTATGTGTTAGTACCATTTTTATTTTACTACATTTATTTACTACATTTATCAAGTATTCACCTGGTGTGCTTTTCTGATGAAAAATCAACTCTCCACCTCCAACTGGGTGTCCTAAGATTCCATTCAATTCTGACACTAACTACTCAGAGTTAGAGCAGACTGCCCAGGTTCGGGACCCAGTTCCACAAGATTGTCCCCACTTCAGACACCAGTTGTAGATTGAAGGCCACCAGTACATCTGACCAACTGGCTATAAATCAGAGGTTCTCATGATCCCTTCCCCATGTTCCATAATTTGCTAGAATGGCCGCAGAACCCAGGAATACACTCTACTTATGTTTACCAGTTTATTATAAAGGATACAACTTAGGGACAGCCAATGGAAGAGATGCATAGGCAAAAGATGCCTAGGGGTTGGGGGGAGGGGGACACAGAGCTTCCACGCCCTCTCCAGTCATGCCATCCTCCCAGCACTTCTGCATATTTACCAACCTCATTCAAAAGTTTGTATATAGCTCAATCTCTACCCCCATCTTCTTCCCACGGGGGTTGGTGGGTGGGGCTCAAAGTTGTAATTTTCGAATCACTTGGTCTTTCTGGTGACCAGCCCCATCTAGTTGATCTAGGGGTCCCACCCTAAGTCACCTCATTAGCATAAACTCAGGTATGATCAAAGGGCTTGTTATGAATAATAAAATACATCTCATCACTCAGGAAATTCCAAGAACTTTTAGAGCTCTGTGGCTGGAACCAGAGACAAAGACCACGTAGATTTTTGTATTCCACCACACCACCATTTGTCCAGATCCCTGACTCAGGTCTGAGCCTCATTGCCTCAACTGTGGGGAGTGTTGTTGGCAGTTGACAGCTTTCAGCCTCTGGGAATTGCCATCAACTGAGGACAGTCGCCTCATCCAAGGTCACATAACATCTCCGAGGAATGTCAACTGGCCTATAGGGTGGAAAACAGAGCTATTCTGAAGGACTTTCCCAGCTCCAGAGCTCACTGTGACCACAGTATAGTTCAACTTTCTTCTCTGCCCCCTTCTGTTTTCTTCCCTCCCCCATATTGATCCCAAGGGCATTCTCTAAAAAAACTCCCGCACACAAGCCTCCCTCTCAGAGCCAGTTTCCCATGTAAGACAGCAGGCATTATGCTTGGCACTTTACATGTGACACATATTTTAATTTTCCTAACAGCCAATAAGGTAGACATTATTGCCACATTAGAGAAGAGAATACTGAAAACTAGTGAAGTTGAATAGATTTCTCAAAGTCCCAGAGCTAAGAAAGTGGCAGAGGCAGGATTTGACTCAAGGCCACCTAACTCCAATGCTATGCTCTTGTCACTGTGACACCTCAACCTACTAGCTGCTTTACCTGTTCAGGTGCCACCCAGAGCCTGGGCCAATCTGGTGGGAAGTGGGGGGGGAACGCGAGGCACTGGGGTCAGGTCGGGAGGGTGTTAAGAATGGCTGAGCCGTGAGGAAGCAAAGAAAGCAAGGAAGGAGTCAAGGTGGGAGGCTGAAGAAGCCAACTCTTCTGCCAGACTGGGGAGGCTGACATTGAGATCCATAGGTAGGAAGGGTCAGGACAAAGTAGGGGAAGAAGAATGAGTTGAGGGAGCGAACAAGTAGAGCAGCTTAGTCTTTTTTGTTTGTTTGTTCGTTCATTTTATTTATTTTGAGGGAGAGAGAGAGAGAGAGAGAGACAGCGAGCAAGCATGGGTGGGGGAGGGGCAGAGAGAGGGAGGGAGAGAATCCCAAGCAGGCTCCGTGCTGTCAGGATAGAGCCCGATGCAGGGCTGGAACTCATGAACTGTGAGATCACGTCCTGAGCCGAAACCAAGAGTCGGAGACTTAATGGACTGAGCCACCCAGGCGCCCCAGCAATTTAGTATTAATCTGAAACCCAGAATTATGCTCTGTGGACCCTGGAGTGTCACTGGGTGGGCACGTCTTTCAAGGAACTAAAATAAATGCAACTTTGGCAGTTTCCTATAATTATTATGCATTTTTGTCATTTGAGAAAATCTACTTTTGTTTCTAGAGTTGCCACCAGAGTAATTTATTACACAGATACTAGGAAATGTCCATGTATAATTAAAAAGAGGGTTCACTTACCTGTTCTGCCATCTTGCTGCTAATTCTACATTATTAAATGTTTAATTGTGGTCTACAGTTTAAAAATACTTCTTTGTCACATGAGGAATCATTATGCATCTAGAAGGTGTAGGTTGGCAAGTACATTTATATTTTTATTTCTTTCTGCCTTCCTGCCAGGTTCATCCCTCCATTAAGCCTTTAAGGAACACTTATTATGTTAGACTGCGGGCAAACAAAATCAATACAACACAATTCCTGTCGAGGCATTAACAGTCTAGTGGGAGAAACAGACGTTTAAACAATAACAACAATGACAAAAAGGCATATATAGCAAAGCTCTGAGCGCCCATTGAAGGGAGCCACTAAATCTGATGGGGATGATAGTCTTAGAGTGGCTTAAGGGAAATATCCCTAAGATTGGAAATGAAGTAATAGTGAGAGCAAAACCAGTGTTAAAGACAAAATTCAACTGAGTAAATTTCAAGATCTAATTGGCTTTACTGGGATTCATGAATTGGGCAGCATGCCATCTAGCAAGTAGAGGGGAGCTGCAAAGGGCTACAGAAAGGTTTCTAAAGACAGGATAAGGATGACATAAGCAGGAAAAAAGGGTTATTTGGGGTAAAGTCACCTTTGAGGACAAAAGGGTCTTATTAGGTCAATTACCTCATCCTTCTTCGGGGGATAGAGAGGACCCATGTGACCTTGCTGGTGCTGACCATAAAATTCCTGACTGACCAGTTCAGACTATGTTTCCGGGGGGAGGTTGAAAGGGCCATTGGTTTAGGTATTAAGCCCTGGTTTGGTGTCGTGGCCTGACATAAGTGACTCCATTTTGGGTCTGTGGTTTTCTTTTTGATACCAGTAAGAATTCACGATGGATAAGATTAGCCATCAGGAAAAATTATCCAGTATGCTGTCTCCTGTGCTTACACTCTTCAGTGGTTCTCTGCTGTCCTTGGGAGTAAGTTCAAACTTCTTACCGTGACTCTCCGTCATCCCTGCTTGCTTTCCCAATTTCATCTCAGGTTCCCAGTGATTTGTAAGCCCTTCAAAGTTTGAGAATCCCCTGGGATCATACATGAGGGCTTGGTGTTTGTGCCAGTAAGAGTCTTTTAGCTTCAAATGACCTAGATCAGCTTTGTGAAGCTGGGACTAGGATTTGCAAACCAAACCGGGCATTGCCAGCTGGCTCTGCCTATAGGGGAACTAGAGGGAGATGTCTGGGCTGGAGGCAAAAAACGTGACTCGCCCTCCCTGTGTCCCTCCTGCTCTAGAGAGCCTCACCCCTGCAAAGCTGTTCCACAGCAGCCGGCCCCTCCTCTGGCAGCAGTCGAATCCAGTTGGCAATTTCTCCAACATCTGCAGAAGCGGCTTCCTCATGCCTCCTCGGAGACACCAGCACCGGCAGAGGTCCGAGGGGCTAAATGTCCCCTTTTCTACATTTTTAAGTTTTAATGATTCCAGCTTTTTCTCTTTGTTCCCCCAACCTTAGGAGTGGTAGGTGCCTTAGGGCAATGGTTCTTAACCAGGGGAAAGTTTGCCCCCTCCCCCCCCACCCAGGAGACATTTGACAATGTCTGGAGAGATTTTTGGTTGTCACAGTTCAGCATTAGGTGTGGGCAACACTACCGGCACCTAGTGAAGAGCAGCCAGAGAGCCAGAAGGGCTGTTGACCGCCCCACAGCGCAGGGGACAGCCCACACCACAAAGAATTATTCAGTCTAAAATGCCAACAGTGTCGGGGCGCCTGGGTGGCTCAGTCGGTTGAGTGTCCAAATCCTGATTTGGGCTCAGGTCATGATCCCAGGCTCGTGGGACTGAGCTCTGTGTCAATCTCCGCTCTGGGTGTGGAGCCTGCTTAATTAATATTCTCTCTCCCTCCCCACCCCTTGCCCTTCTCCCCTGCTCTCTCTCTAAAATTAAAAAAAGAAAAAAGGTCAACAGTGTCAAAGTTGAGAACCTCTGTTAATTTTTCAGTGACTTTTATACACAAACAAGTCGTTATATTAGATTCCTTCTGGCCAAATAATTGCATGGTTTTTTTTGACTGAACCCTGACTGGCTCGGCTCTCAATGTTGAAAAAAGAAATCAGATGATTAGGGGGAAGTGGAAGATACCCATGGTTGAATCTCAAAAAATACAGTTAAGTATAAATGGCTTTAACCTTCATGTATCATGGTATGAATTAAATACATGATATCTAAAATGTCTAAAGTGGATAAATCAAGAGGTAGTGGTATTATTTAGGAAAATACAACTTTTCTCTTGGGGTGGCGCCTGAAAAGGTGAAGCAGGGGATTGTGGCTTTTCATTGTAAGCTCTTCTACACTATTTTGAAAAAGCCTATGCTCATGTATTATCTTTCTAAAATTTATTTATTTATTTATTTTTTTGGCGGGGGGAGCAAAGAGAGAGGGAGAGTGAGAATCCCAAGGCTCTGAGCTGTCAGTGCAAGCCTGACGTGGCACTCGATCCCAGGAACCATGAGATCATGACCTGAGCCAAGATCAAGAGTCAGATGCTCAACCAACTGAGCCACCTAGGCATCTCTCATGTATTATTTTGATTAAAATATTTTAAGGAAGAAAATTCTATTACTTATGTACTACTCTACAAGTATCGTACAAGTGAAGCCTCAAGCTGTGATTGACAGATGTGTTTTGTTTGGCCTTCACTGTATTTTTTAAACGGCCAATATCGCAAAAAATGTAATGTTCTGCATGAAAATCCAGTTTAAAAAAATTTTCCTGAAAAATCAGAGAATTTGGCAGTAACAGGCCCTCGTTTGCATATGGCAGCAATCAGCTATGCTTGAGTGGCTGCCCACCTCAGACAAAGTGTGTGCTTTCCATTTTGCCACAGCCCCCCTCCTCTCCTGCTTCCTTCTTGATTGAGTATTCTTGCCCAAGGCTGGCTTTCTTCTTTTGGGCTACTGGCTTACCCTTATAGCCATTGGAGTTTGCAACTACAGATGTACAGTAATAAATAATCTTCATTGTCTTGTACCATAGTAGCATCAGCATACAAAGCAACACAAAAGGGATCTACATGAGTCACTGGTTCAGGATTGGCATGGGCCTGGTACCACTGATTTTAAGTGAAGGAACAAAAAAGGCTCCTCTTCGCATCAATTTGTAATAATTTATGTGCCAGCATTGTTCTAAGTGATTTACACATTAATGCACTCAATCCCCACAACAGTTCAATAAAATAGGTAATAGTAGCCATTTTACCAAGAAACCAAGTCCCAGAGAGGTTGAGTAACTTATACAGTATCACTGAAGTACCCTCCACAAGTCATCTATTTTTTTAAGTTTATTTATTTATTTTGAGAGAGAGAGAGACTGCAGGAAGGGCAAGAGAGAGAGAGAGAGAGAGAGAGAGAGAGAGATCCTAAGCAGGCTCCACACTGTCAGCTCAGAGCCCGATGTGGGGCTCAAACTCACAAACCGTGAGATCATGACCTGAGCCAAAACCAAGAATCCGAGGCTTAACCGACTGAGCCACACCCAGGTGCCCACACAATTCCTCTATTTTTAACCAATATTAAAAGAAAAAAACCCATGCAGCTAGTTCAGTTGGTCTTTGTATTAGCTGGGACTGTTTATGCTCCAAATATCAGAAAGCCAGCTCAAACCGGCTTTAAAACAAAACATCTCAAATGTGGATTAACTGACTCACACAGTCAAAGCCCAGGATGTCAAGACTGGCTCTGGCCCCTGCGTGATTGCATCCAGCCAGTTCTTTCATTCTCTCTCTAAGTCAGATTCTCTTTGTATGTTGACTTCACTCTTTCGAGTTCCTCAGTGTGGTGCGTGTTGCAGGCTGGAAAGAAGACCCTTATATGAAGTTTAATGCTCAGAATGCTCAGGAGTACCGTCAGGACTAATGCCTAGGGAAGGGAACAGCAGGATGCAGGATTGGGTAGAGGAAAAAGTCAAGCTATGGTGCAGACCCAATGGCAGCCTAGGCTGACCGCATAAGAAAGCATGGAGCTGGAATGGCCTGTCAGAATTATCCCACACTGGACTGAGATGACCTTGCTCCTGGGTCCATCGGTCTTTGCATGTAGGCTGCCCAGGGAAGGGAGTGACCTTGGGCAAGGAGGCTGTCTGTAGCTGAGGCAATTCCTGAAGGCTGACAGCCAAAAGTTATGTGCCAACAATACTCCCAGCAGCTGGGGCAAGTCCTTCGCTGAGGGGGAATCTTGACCCAGCATCCAGTGGGGGAATGTGACTGTCAGCCGTTCTGGGGTCACATTCTTCTAGATTTTCATCTCAGGAAAAAGAAAGATCTTCCTTGAACTCCAACAAATTCTAGAGAAGGACACTGGGTCAATAATTTGGCCAGGGGGTGAGTACTGTGATGGGCACATTCTTGGTCACGCCCATCCTTGGGGGCAGCCAGGTGAAACTGGGCTGGCAGTCTCCCCAAATCCTCTAGAGTCGGGGAACAGCATTTTCCCAATGGAAGAGGTGGTAGTGCCATAGCCCAAGAAGAGGGAGGGAGTGCACTATGTGGACTGAAACAGTAGCTACCACAAATTCTCCCTTTATTTTTCCCAGTTCAGTCTTTCAACTTTGACCTGCTCCCCGATGATGCTGGCAGCCATACCTTTTACTCAGCTGGAAACCTGAGAAGGGCACACAGCGAAGGAGGATAAAAGTCAGCTGGCCCCTCCAGGCCCACAGGAGTAAAGGATCATTCGTTTGACAGCCTCGTAACAGACTCTTAATTAGTTCTCGGCTTTGACAGAATGTTGCCCCACCCCCAAGCAACCAAGGAGAAGGTGGTGAGTCAGCAATTTAATAGTCTGTCTTGACCCTGGAGCTTTTAATTTTTTTAAATGTTTATTTTTGAGAGAGAGAGAGAGAGCAGAAGTGGGGGGAGGGCCAGAGAGACACAGAATCCGAAGCAGGCTCCAGGCTCTGAGCTGTCAGCACAGAGCCCAACGTAGGGCTCGAACCCACAACTGAGCCGAAGTCAGACGCTTAACCGACTGAGCCACCCGGGCGCCCCTTGACCCGAAAGCTTTAACCTAGCTTGGTACATATCCAAACTGTGCCTGCCAACTAATCAAGGTAAGGTGCAAAAATTCTCCTGTCTTAAAGGAATGTCATCTCGGATCCCCTTCATTTGCTCCTGAATTGCTTCCTCTTTATACTCATCTCTGTCCCTTTCCCAAATTTTGTCTTCACCTTATGATCCTTTTCCTTTCCTTGACCCTGGTGTTTGCTTTGGATCTTTCTGATGCTGACTTTAGGCACCTGCTCCCTAAGATTGATTGCCCACATCCGTCCTAGTCAACCCCTTGGTCCCCACTAATTTGGCAGCCCTCTCCTGCTTGTTCCCTTATAAAGGGGACACAAAGGGTCTCAGAATCTATACTCTGTACACCTATGTGGTTTTAAATTCTTTGAAAAAAATCTAAAAACCTCAAATGGATAAGCACACAGTGATTAAAAAATAGAGTTGTGCAAATAGGAAAAGTCAGAAATCTGCCAAGAAACAGTAATGGTTATCTGATGGGCTTCCCCTGATCCAGGGTCTGATCTTGCAGGTGACTGTACGTGATCTTGTCAGTTGGTTATAGTTAGAGATGGTGACTTATACTGCTGAAACTTTCCGAGAGATGGAAAATTATAAATAAGAGTGATAATTTATTATTTTACAGAGAAAATGTAACTACGAAAGGGACTAGATACTTGAGCCTCCTTGCCTGAATATTCTCTCCTTTATGGCAACATCCGATTTTGGCACATTTTATAAGGTAATAAGGAAAAGGGCAACCAAATATGTACATGATTTCAGTAATCTTCAGAGCAACGAGGTTGACATTGATGAACTAAACCACTGGGTGGCAGGCAGTGCCACCTTGTGGTAGCTCCAAGTGTCACTGGCCAGCTGAATCAGGAAAGGGCACGGTTAGCGTATGACAGGATGGTTTGAGTGTCTTTGTGATATGTAAAATTATAGTTTGCGTAACATACGCAGGAAAGTCAAGAACTACCTCTGCTTTTTGCACTGAATTAACATGTGTTTAGCTCTCGTGATGCCCTCACCCAGCTCAAGTCTTGCTGGCCTCAGAGACATTTTGCCTCTCTGAGCTGTATATCTCTGAGCAGTTAATGTAATGTGTTTACATCTCAGAGGGGAAGTTTATTTCCAAGCACTTGGGGGGACAACTTGCCGTCTCCCCTGTGTCCAGACCATGTGGCTTCTGCTATTACAAAGTCCAGGAAGTGGGGCCAGGCCAGCACTCTTGTGATGCTATTAGAGGGTGCACCATGCTGACTGGATCTCTTGAATAATCCATACGCTTCTACTGTGCCATCTTCTGCCCCCCAATTACCTCCAGGGATGGCCAGAGACCTGCTTCTCTCTAGGAGTTATTTCCAGTTCCTGTTTCCTTTGCTTCATGCTGGGTAGTTGAATTACCTGGCTCATCCCCGTCGTGATTTTTTAACAGGTGCCTAGCTTCCTGCTGCATTGTCTGCGTGCCCCATGCTTGGAGGTCCAGTTTCTGTTCAGAACTTGAGTGGAAGGTCTGAAATTAGACTGAATCTTTTTGCCCATGTCTGGTTTTTGATCATCTGTCCCAGGGAGGGTACCTGGCTCTGACCTCTGTGGATCTGGTTGCTCCTCTCCAGCTCCCGCTTCCCTCCTCTCCAGGTATGCTGTAGGGCCAGTGTTACAAGTAGAAGACCCCAAACCCTTGCTTTAAAAAAATTGCTCTTCAAGCCAATGTGACCTAGAATCTCTGTTTTGATGCCACCTCCTCTCGCAGCATAGTCCTCCAGTGCTGCATTTAGTGTTATAGTTGAGGTCACATGCATTTTCCTGGCACGATCCAACAGGACACAAAAGTGCCGTTCTTGCAAGAAGTATTAGGAGTTGTACTGTATTGCACCCAGTTTCTTCTTTGGTTTAATAGTTTTGCCCCATTATTGAATAAATGATGAACAGGATAAAGGAGGAAGAGAATATAGGAAGAATATGGCGTATTTTCGGCATTGTACAGGGATGTTCAGGGCAAATTATGCTCAGAATTTTAACGCATTCAAATTCTACCTGAATTTATCAGTTCTATCCATCGGGCGCTTTTTTGCATGCTCTACTTAACTTCCATAAATGTATTCTGTAGTGTAGGAAATTCGGATAGAGGTTCTCCTGCATTATGTGGCTCCTCTAGTACATTCCTTATCAATTTCCCCTCAGATTCTCTGTCTCAGCAATACCAAATGCCATTTATGGTCTCAAATACACCATGTTCTTTCTCACTTCTGACTCTTCTCTTGTTACGCCTGAAATAGTGCCTGTACTCCTTCCAACCTCTAACTGTTGGTCTGGTAATTTCTACCAATCCTTCACATTTCCATCCAGCGATGGAATACTGTCCCTAAACCTTATGTCCAGATCGGCTACCCCCTTGGTGTGCTCTCATAACCAGGACTTCCCAGGGCGCCCACTTAAGAGTGTGCTAAAACATCATTGGAAACTCAACTCTTACATAGCTGTGGAGATGAAAATTGGTTTCATGCCTACTGTAGTAAACAACACTTTTGAGCAGAACCTTTTAGAAAAAATTGAATAATCGTTCCCTTTCGCACAGACCTAATGCTCTTGAGCATTTTTACAGTATGTATATCTAGTAGCTGTGAAGGCAGCAGAAATTCTGAAACTGAACAGTATGTAGTGATATTTATAGTGAATGAATGGCTTATTGTATTTTCTAATTTTTTTAAATTATCAATTTTCCTCCCCCAAATGGGTGGGACTCAGAAACCCAAAGGCAAACTTGGGAAATAATTATAAAAAAGTGAAAAATAAAAATCTTTGCAAAAGCTCTCAGAACTTTGATTGGCTTTAACTTTCAGCTAGTAAAAGTGATTTAGTTAAGTAAATGGCCCTAAGCCTACTTTTTATTAATGTTCGTTCCACTACAATATTGTATATATCACATAGCATACATGCCTATGGAATAAAAGTGTAAAAATAGGGGAGGAAGGGATACGTAGGAGGTTTCAATGGTATTTCTAGTAGGTTGTTTTCTGATTTTTTTTGCAGTTTTATTGAGATATAATGACATAATATTGCATTAGTTTAAGGTATACTGCATAATGATTCGATATAGGTAATATATTACGAAATGATCCCCACAGTAAGTTTAGTTCACATGCATCACCTCGTGTAGTTATAGTGTCTTTCTTATGATAAGAACTTTAAAGATCTACTCTTTTAGCAATTTTCAAATATTTAATACAGTGTTAACTACTGTCACCATGCTGTACATTATATCTCATTTATTAATCTTATAACTGGAAGTTTGTATCTTTCGACCACCTTCACCCATTCCCCCCACCCCGCTGTAGTGTTTTTTTTTCTTTTAGTTTATTTGTTTATTTAGGTAATCTCTACACCCAACTTGGGGCTCGAACTCACGACCCCGAGATCAAGAATCATATGCTTCTCTGACTGAGCCAGTGAGGTGCTCCTGTAGTGTTTTATTTCTCAAGTGGTGTAGTGGATATATCAGTGTTTATTATGTTCTTTTAAAAAAAATAGCTTAAAAATCCATTTTTTCCTACCCCTCACTGAATGAATTTAAAGTAGTGTCAAGTTAACAGCCTCCCAGGAAGTACACGTCTCATTCTTGCCATGCCCGTGGCATTTTGTACTTCCCCTCTCTTGGCTCTGATTACAGCAGACTGTATTTTAATTGCCTGTGTACTTCTCTTTCTGTCTCACCCAGTGTGCTGTGAACCCTTAAAGGGTAGGGGTCACTGATTCTTCGCTGTTGTCTGCCAGGCCCAGGTGCAATGTTAACACAGAATCGTCGGTGCTCAATAAATATATGTTGAATAGGTAGGTGGCTAGATGGATATAGGGCGGGGCAATGTCCTCAAAGCAGCCAGCTAAGCAGTGCCAAAGTTCCAGCCCATAGGTTTCTGCCATTGACTTCTCTCATCCCTCTTCCTCCTATAAAAATCTCAAGAGGCTATTTAAGTAATAGGCCACATGGAGAATATACTCATGATTTGAACATGAGGCAAAGCCTCATCCACAGCTATCGTTCCCTAAGGAAGAGCTCCCCCTGGGAGGTTCATAGTGACTTGGGTCACCCTGCTGGTGACTTTGGAAAGGAAGGGTAGAGGTACTCTCATTTATTCATTATGTATCATGTGCTAAGAACTATGGTGGGCCCTTGCGTGTATAATATTCTTATTTAGTTCTTACAACCATACTGTAAGGTGGGTTTTATTACATCCATGTATACAGATGAAAAAATGGAGCTTCAGAGAAATGACGGACCTTGACCAAGTTATATGCAGTAAGAGGTGGCCCCCAGGCTTACTCTCAGGTCTGGCTGGCACCAATGCCCAAGCATCTTCCTTCTACTACATACTCCATGCTTAGAGACAGAATGCTTTGACCTGAAAAGAACTTTAGAGGTTGTTCATGTAATCCACTTTTTGCAATTAAAATAATTTTCTCAAAAAAAAAAAAGAGAACTTGGAACATTTCTCTTGCCAAATAGGATTTTGCAAATCATGGTTTTGCCAAGAGAAACAAAGAATGCTCAATTATCCTTTGAGTCTGTAATTGATTGAGCAACTCTTAAACTTAGCCAGGTACCTTTTTGGCCATATTGGATGAGCGAGGCATGCCCTGCCATCCTCCGTATCTGGGGCATGCATTCTGGCTCAGCTCTCCATAGCATAGGGATTACTTTTATTTGTCTCTAAGGGTAGCTCACTGGCCTGCTTCACCAGTACTTCAGCCTCCAGATCAACTCATTTACTTATTAACTAACATTTATGGCAAATTTGATATCCGCCAGGGCCAGGGCTGGGAATTTTACCTGAATCATCTCAGTTAATCCTAACTGTGACCCTATGAAGAAAGTAACGTAATTAACCCCGTTTGATCTTCAGGGAAACAATAGCTTCCTCACAGAGACTGTAATTGGTAAACTTGGATTGGGGTCCAGATCCGTGTGAATCCAGAGCCAGTGTTTTTACCACAACTTTGAGTTTGCCCTACAGACAACACTCAGTCATGATGTTATGACATACACACACTGAGCTCTGAACAGCTTGCATTATTGCCTCCCCTTGGTCAGCATTTCCTGTTGGCCTGAGTTGTATGTAGTAGAGCTGTGGTTTATGGAACTAACAGGCACATCTCCAGAATCACAAATCCCTTTTGTCATTAGAAAAGATTTCCTTTGTCTGGATTTTTAAAGAGATTTTCCTTGGAAAGACGCAGAGAATTCGTTGAGCAAACGCAGAGAATTCTGTTTTCAATATGGGTGCTTGAGAAAAAAAGAAAAACACAACACAAATCTTTTAATGTTAGTGGCTGTTACCAAAACAGTTCTCTACTGTAAGCAGAATGGTTGAGGTTGAAACCATTTTTGTGAGTTTTCAGTGAACAAGATTAATTTGGAGAGATTTATATCATGCCTAGAACTTTGCCACCACACACTGTTTATTTGTTTTTAAATTAAGAGGATTTATTTCTTAGGTAACACAAATATAAACAGACAGTAGGAAACACCCTCAGGACTGAAACTAGAGAAGTCGTGGTATAATGCAAACAGCTGCAGGAGAAATTTCTTGAAATTCTGTTTATGATCACCTTTTGGGAGATGAAGAAAGGAAAGCAGATGTCAGCCTGCAGAACATTTTACAGAGAATTGTTTAAGATTAGGTCACCCTGAGTAGAAGCAAAGTAAAAGAGATACTTAATGTTTAGTTTGGAATGTAGGATGAGTGGGGGATAATTTGGCATTGGTAAGACCCATCCACACAGACTCTTGAGCCAATGCCAATTAGAGGAAGGGGATTAGTGAGAAATTGGCCCTGCTCATATGGATAGGTGTGTGTGTGTGTGTGTGTGTGTGTGTGTGTGTGTGTGGTGCACTGAGCCCTAAACAAAGACTCTCCCCTTCTGAGGCAGTTGTTTTGCAGAGACATCATCAAGTTCTGACTCGACCCTTTAAACTTCCCATGTAGAAAAAGCAACCAAGAATAGCGACTCAGTATCAGTCCAGGCTACCCTAAAAGGGTCACTAATAGCACATCCATCCTGAGGGAAAATACCCAGCCTGTAAGGGCATCCTTGCAGCCAAGAGTCATGGAATATGTTGGGGGGAGGGACAGGAGTGAACAGAGCATGTGCCAAATACTTCCTATTATATCTCTCAGCCTGTCCCTTTTTTCTTTTTCAACAGTCTGTTGTGCTTGATTAGATCTTACTACATGGGTAGGATGAGAAGGATTTTTGTTATCTATTTCTTTCTACAAAAACATCTCTAACTAACTCAGGGTTGCCGTCTGCAATATAGCACTAGAGCAATCAGGAGAATGTAGGCTCTCTGCCTCCACCACTACCTAGCTGTGTGACCTTGAGCAAGTCACTTACACTCTGAGCTTCACAGGGCTTATCAAGGAGTGGATTGGTATAAAGATGATATCTAAGGTCCTTGTCAATGCTAAAACTTACAGGCCAACTTTCCTATAACATTCGGTCTGAAAGATTTCCCCACCTCATTTCACAGTGCCTAGCAATGAAGTAGTTTCTACATATGTTCTGTGAGCTGAGCCTTGACAAGTATATACCTACCTCCTTAAAAGAAACATTTGTGGAGGATTCACATGAAGGAACATGTGGGATAGTTCCTTCCTTATAAATGTATTCCTTTTAAATGCAACATTTATTAAATAGTCTCATAGCCTTGGATGCTCATTTAAGGTTTTATTTTTTTAAGTAATCTGTACCTCCAACATGGGGCTCGAACTCACAACCCCAAGATCAAGAGTCGCCCGCTGTACCAATCCAGCCGGCCAGATGCCCCGCCTTGGATACTCATTTAGATCTTACTGCATTTTAAGGAAATATGATACTGAATGAACCCTTACTCTTTATATAATCACTTATTTCACTTCATTATAACTTATCTATTTTCCATTCTGCTTTGCCAACTAAATTGGGAGCCCTTGAAGGTAGAAATCATGTTTTATTTATCTTTCTATTCCCTACCGCTGAGCAGAACATTCTGACTCAAAAATTACTTTTTGAATAAAAGATAATTAATTCATCACTCTCAATCTGAGTTACAAATGAGATTTGGCCCACTGCCTTCATGCATTGTTAAGAAGGGCGAGTAGCCTGGGATTCATGAGGTTCACCTGAAAGCTTTCTCTGGCTTCTCTTCCTTCCTCATTCACACAGTCTGTGGTAATGGAATGAGTATATTGCAAAAAGGCTTCCCCAGATTATTGTAATATATACATTTCCCATCTTCCTGAGGGAAAAAGAAACACACACTCAAAAGTTGCATATTTCCAGAGTGTCTGAGTGGCTCAGTTGGTTAAGCGTCTGACCTCAGCTGAGGTCATGATCTCACAGCTCATGAGTTTGGGTCCCACAAAGGGCTCTGTGCTGATAGCTCAGAGCCTGGAGCCTGCTTCGGATTCTGTGTCTCCCTCTCTCTCTGCTCCTCCCTGACTCACACTCTGTCTCTCTCTCTCTCTAATAAATAAACATTGAGGAAAAAAAAAAGTCACATATTTCCGAGGCGTTCCTTCTGAGGGCCCTGGGCTCTGTGGCTCCTAGGCTGCTTGAAGACATTATAGCCAAATTATGGAAACAGCCCAAGTGTCCATTGACTGATGAATAAAGAAGATGTCACACACACACACACACACACACACACACACACACACACACACACACAGGAATACTACTCAACCATAAAAAAGAATGAACTCTTGCCTTCTGCAAGGATGTGGATGGAGCTAGACAGTATAATGCTAAGTGAAATAAGTCAAAGGAGGACAAACACCATATGATTTCACTCAGATGTGGAATTTAAGAAACAAAACAAATGAGCAAAGGGGAAAAAAATAGGCAAACCAAAAAACAGACTCTTAACTATAGAGAACAGAGGGTTGCTGGAGGGGTGGTCTTTGGGGGATGGGTGAAATAGGTGATAGGGATTAAGGAGGGTGCTTGATGTGATGAGCACAGGGTGATGTATGGAAGTCCTGAATCACTGTATCGTACACCTGAAACTAATATTACACTGTATGTTAATGAACTTGAATTTAAATAAAAACTTAAAAAAAAAAGAGAAAGAGAGATGCAGGATGGTCCAGTGAGTTGAAGAGGAATGGAGACAGACTCTTTCCCACTGTGCACACCTGCAAGGGGGCAGAGAGAGGGCAAATGATACTCCCTTCTCTCCTTCTCACCAGGCAAGGAAACCGTACACACCCAAGTGAAGTCTCACACACCAGGAATGAGAATGTTTTCAAAGTCTGTTTGTTGATGCAGCCAACACAGTCATACTAAGAAGAAAAAGGGGAGTAGAGAACTATTTCTTATAAAAAATAAGTCCTACCGACCTGCCTTTCAAGCATCAAACAATACAGAACTGTTCACAAAGAAATCTTGCCAAAAGAAGAAAATTTCAAATATTTGGAATTAAACCAAAATACTAAACCAAAGCGATGAAACAGCTTGAAGTAGAAACGTTTGGATTGAGCGTTAATTGGAAACAAACTGGAGATCCATTAACATTGTAGAAGTTTGAGATCTTCAGCTCAAACACCAGCTCTGGGAGGGATTTCCCAAACCCCAATTTAAAGCCTTCAAGAAAGAAAGAAAGGAAAAGAAAGAAAGAAAGAAAAGAAAAAGGAGCTTCCTGGTCACTGACTCTATTTCACATCACCAAGCTCATCATATTGTCCTATTTCATTTTTTCTACAGCATGTAGTTGAAATTATTTTCTGTAGAGCGTCCTCAAGTGCAGGCATCCTCTCTGTCTTATTTTCTATTTTGCCCCAGCTCCTTGGCAGGTACTCAGTACATATTTGTTGATGGAATGACAAAATGAATGTTAGGCATTGCTCATTGGAGATATTTCCCTTCAACATGGTAAAACCAAAAAAAAAAATCTCTGTTTGGGATTTGCCTCAAAAGCATACCTGGACAGTGTTGATAGCATAGTGATCAGTGGCACAGAATGGCCCGGCAGAATACCCGGCTGTGTCTCCTTAGAAACCCAGAAAAGCACCCACTAACTATCTCTTGAGTGAAAGTTTCAAAATTTAGTTCAAGTTTGGGCTCACAGCTTTAAGAACACGTTATTTTGAAACACTCACACAGTGGGGCCCAGATGGTAGCAGAAGACTGAGAATGAAATATGAGATGCTTTTGAAGATAAAGTCCATGCTTAAGGAATACCTATACTTACTAACCTCAAAAAATGTTTGTCTTCTGTCTTCCATGAAAACGAAGATATTGAAGTCTTTATTCAACCACATGCATCACATAATTTGTTGTCTTGGCTGTTTTATGCAACACACAGAAGGGAGTTTCAGAGATGTTAGTTCTTGTTCAAACTCTGCCACTTACTAGCTTGAGTAAATCACGAGTCCTACATTTTTTATCTGTTAAAAATTAAAGAAGCAGTAAAACCCACCAACACTCTTGTGACGCCTCCCCCCCTCTCGGTGGCTATTAGACTCCAGAGATATTACATATGTGAACATGCTTCGTAATAGTGTCAACTGTTAAGGGTTGTCAGGATATTACCTATATTTTTACATTGATGATGGAAGAAGGTAAGCATGTTATTGAAGCCAGTGTCCCATCTTGTCAGTTCAGATGAAAGAATGAACAGAAGTCCTATCACCCGCAGACACAGCTGGAATGGCCAAGGAACCTGTAGGAATGCAACCCCACTAGCTTAACATAAAGAATAAAGATATTTTTCAGATTCTAGGTCTCTTGAGATGGAAAGGACCTCTGGGGATCAGAACACCTGCTAGCATGGCCTCATGGACCACTGATCAATGGCATCCACCTTCTCAAAAGACCCTTGTCCCAACTTTTGCGCTTAAAAATCCTCACTTGTTTAGGATTTTTGAGCATTAGCTCTCTGTTCTCCTGGGTGGTGCTAAACCAACAAATCACTTGTCTTTCTTCATTGCAAAAGTTCAGTGTCAGTTTTTATTGGCTTGCTGTGTATCAGGTGGATACACTGTCATTTGGTTACATTACGTGTGACTTTGTGACTGATGGGGGATATCTCCCTATTTCAATGATTGTAGCAAAATGCTCAACTGCCTATTCTAGCAATACTGTTTGTCTTCAAGATCAAATGAAGTGGTAAATGCAAGAAATAATAATAAAGTAGAAGCTGAAGTTATGGAGCCATTTCTATGCTAACTGGGCCAGATCTCTGCAGTGTGTTTATCAGAAATTTAGCAACTGGCGTAGATATCTAGAAATCTAATTATATGGTCTCTTATCTACAGGAGGAGCCACTAAATTGGAAAATTATCTCCTGGTCCCTTCTACTTATTTTTATCAACATTCAAAGAGTTATTTTTTTTTTCCCATCCCGCCCTCTCTCCTCCAGCCTATCGGGACTACATTCTTACACTAAAAAATCCTGCTTTCCTCATAAAACTTCATTTTCTGAGTCATGAACCTTCATAGTTTAGAAGGAAATAGGTTAAAATGTTAACACTGGTTACCTCTGGACCACAATATTATAAGTAACATTTTCTTATTATATTTTTCTGTACTCACCAAATTTTTCCTAATGAGCATTTATTCTTCTTATGCTAAGAAGAGACACAAGGAAACAGATTTATTTAGGCAGCCCAGCACAGTATTTTGGAGAATACTAATGCTTGGCAACATCCTGCAAGAATAAGATACATATAAATTTGGGAACTACTAGACAGTATCTCCTTTTGGGAGCATCCCAAAACACAATGGTATATTAAACATTTGCAAGATCCCACAAAAAAAGAAGCCTGCTTCACTTAGTTTAATCCAACATTTTCCATCTTTTTTCATAAAAGATTCTTTTTTTCAAGCAGAATCTGTAAATATTTTATGAAGCTAGTAACCCACAGGTTATCTTTTGGGGAAACACAGGCGACTGAGTACAACTTTATCCTGCTGAGTGAGAGGCTGACACGGGTTTTCTTACCAGGGTCTGTGAATCTCTAGAGGGTCCACAGGTGGGCTCGAGGCAGGCACCACAAAGCCCAGTAGCTCTATGCACAATACTGAGTGTATGTACATACGTGTGCTTTCTTCCTGGGGAGAGGGTCTATAACACTCATTATATTCTCAGACATCCCAACCTGAAAACATAAAGGACCATGGACAGAGTAAAATCAGCTTCTTGTCATTCATCACTCTTGCCTAAGTAACACTTTGCCATCAAAAAAAAAAAAAATTGAGTAATCTATTGACACATTCAACAAAAACAAAACAAAACAAATGGAATATCCATAAAATGTGAATTTCAGATGCACAATGAACAGTTTTTTAGTATAAGAATGCCCTAAGCAATATCTGGGACATTTTTATACTAAAAAATTATTTGTTGTTTATCTGAAGTTAAAATTAAACTATTTTATCTCACGACCTTAGTTTACTTAAATTCATGGACATTGGGGCTATGGAGCAACTATGAGAAATGCCTTTCTACTCAGCGTTTGACCCAGGGACTTGGAACAGCGCCCTCTCCCGGAGCTTACTAGAAATGTAGACGTGCAGGCTCCACAGCGAACCTGCTGAATCAGAATCTGCACTGGGTCAAGATCCTCAGGTAAAGGGTTCACCTGTTCAAGTCTGAGAAGCCCTGATCTAAGGAATTCCTGACATGATGGTTTTCAACCTTGGCCGCATGTTGGAATCACTTGGATGCTTTAAAAATACACGTGCCTGGGCTCACTCCCAGGGCATCAGATTTAGTTGACCTGAGGCACAATGCAGACATTAAGTATTTTTTAACACGCCCTTAGCTCCACCCCAGATGATTCTAATGTGTAGCTGTGATATTGTGATTTATAAGAAATATATATTTGGTCATTCAGATAATCAAAGTTATTTCTCATATGTGTATGTATTTGGTCTCCTCTGTGGCTCCTGGCTCACAGCTTCTAAAAAAAAACCCTTAGAATTTCCCAAGGAATAAGAGCAATGGGAGCCTCTTGTGTTGATTTTGGTCTCCTGTCTTAAAATTGATTCTGAGCCGTAAGGGTGAAATGCACGTCTTGTTATTCCTAACAAATCCCTCCCACCTGAACTGTTTTTCGTTGTTGTTGTTAAGTTTATTTATTTATTTTGAGAGAAAGAGAGAGAGAGAGGCAGAGAGAGAATCCCGAGCAGGCTCTGCACTGTCAGTTCAGAGCCCAACACGGGGCTAGAACTCACAAACCGTGAGGTTATGACCTGAGCCGAAATCAAGAGTCAGACACTTAACTAGTTGACTAAACCACCCAGGCGCCCTCTGAACTGGATTTTTGTTAATGAGGTGACTTGGCCTGCACTTAAGGATGGTGACTGGTTGCCAGGAGAACCAATCATGTGATTAGAGGGTTGGACCTTTCAGTCCCACCCCCCAATCACCAATGGTCAATGATTCAATCAATCGTGACTATGTAATCAAGTCTCTATAAAAATCTGGAAAGTGAGGCCGTGAAGAATTCCTGGGTTGGTGAATGTATGTAGAAGTCCTGGGAGAGCAGGGCACTCAGAGAGCATGGAAGTTCTACCCATCCCCCTCCCCATTCCTTGCCCTATATGTCTCTTCCACTTGGCTGTTCCTGAGTTATATTCTTTTGTAATTAACCAGTAATATGGTAAGTAAAATGTTTCTCTGAGTGCTATGAGCTGATGTAGCAAGTTAATTAAACACAAGGAGGGGGTTGTGGGAATCTTATTTATAGCCAGTCAGAAGTACAGGTAACAACCAAAATTTTCGACTAGCATCTGAAGTGGGGTCAAGGGGACAGTCTTGTAAAACTGAACTTTTAACCTGTGGGGTATGACACTATCTCCAAGTAGATAGTGTCAGAATTGAGCTGAATTGTAGGACACCCAATTTGTGTCAGAGAATTACTTGCTGATGTGGAGAAACCATACCCCCTTTCCTCATCCACTGCCCCCCTCCACCATACCCACATCAGAATAGATGTAGAACGAAGGAGGCCGCTTTCCGTAAAGTTGGAGACCCAACCAAGGTAAGGACTTGATCAGAATTACCTATGGAGAGCTTCCCACCATACTTTTCTGTGTCTGACCAGGTCTGTTGAACCAAAATTTCCAGGTATGGCTGCAATTTCAGAGAGTATCTGGTGCAATTCTACCATATGCTCTCCACCTGAGAGTCATTAATGTTTAGGACAACCTTAAACGGAATTATCAGCTGCTATCTGGCCACCAAGTTATTGAGGGAAGAAGGTCTACCCATAGGAACTCAGCATTCAACTTAGGTTAGGACTGGCTTTCCTCCTGGTCTCCTGGCACCCACAAAACCGCAGGTGGCAGGGCACAAAAGAGAAGGCACAATGGCCTGTGCCTATCAGAGGGAGTTTTATAATGTTTTTTTTTTAACTTTTAAAGTTTATTTATTTTGAGAGACAGAGCATGCATGGAGGAGGGGCAGAGAGGAGAGAGAGAGAGAGACAGAATCCCAAGACAGAATCCCAACACAGGGTTCAGACTCACAAACCATGAGATCATGACCTGAGCCAAAATCAAGAGCTGGACGCTTAACTGACTGAGCCACCCAGGCAGCCCATGAATGTTCTAATTTCTATGAAGAATTGTTGTGATGCCTGAAGATAAAGATGTTCACGGTCTCCTACCACATTAAGTCATTTGTTTTGACTCTTGGAATGTGAAATGGCACCCCACAAATCTTTTAGAGTACTAAATGAATTAGGAAGATAGTTCTAGCAGAAGCGGAGAATGATTTAAATAAATCTGATTATATTATACGGTGCAGGTGGTGACTTATTTGCCCGCTGATAACGTAAAACCCAGCTGCAGAGGAGGACACAAAGTACTTGTCAGGTGTTGGATCCCTGGGCTGAAAAATGGGCTAAGCAGGAACAGCTAAAGAAATTGTCTCATCCTTTTCTCCAACAGCACATGGTAATTGAGTGCAAAGCTTGATAAGAGGCAGGCAGAATTTTAATTAAAAAAAAAAAACTGCTAAATTTTATTAAGCCTTATGGGTTTCAGCTGAGGTTGAGCCTGCACAATGTCTTTTTTAGTTCTTTTGCAACTTCTTTTAGAAGAAACTGAATTTCAACATTTTTCTCAGCCTTGGATTTATTTTCCTAGTAATTAAAAGGAATAAAGAAATGCTTGGTTTCCTTGAGGGAGGATGAGAAAGGGGATGTGAATACAGTAAGAGCTGAGAAGGTATCTTTGAAGCAAATAGGCCTATTTCTGGGCTTATGACCACTTGGTGGCCTGAAGGATTACTGACAAGTTCATCTGGTTGATGACATTGACACAGGCAGCTATTAAGGTAATAGCTTAAAAGAGACAAGTTGGTGTTTTTATTCTTTTTCAGATGTTCGGAGTGGCCCTCCCTCAAGGCTGAAACGTTTGAGGATTTTATTCAGGTAAAACACATTGTGTTTTACTGTCTTTGTGTTGTATTAAACCCTGTAATGTGGCATGCATACGGATCATCTGGGGATCTTGTAAAACGCAGTCTCTGGAGTAAATCTGGCGTGGCCTGAGACCGTGCATTTCTAACAGGCTCCCAAGCTGAGGTTGATGCTGCAGGCTTGCAGACCACACTCTGAGTAGCAAGGCTATAAGGGCTTTTATTTAAGCCACGTGTACCAGTCGGGGGGTTCTGGAGACAGAACCAATTCAATAGAGATATGTACACATAAGTGTGGGGGGGGTGGGTATTGAGAGGAAGGTATTTATTTTAAGGAACTGGTTCATGTGATTGTGGGGGTGGGCAAGCCCAAAGTCTGTAGGACAGACAGGCTGGAAACTGAGGCAAGAGTTCCTGCTGCAGCCTCGAAGCAGAATTTCTTCTCCAGGAAACCTTAATTTTTGCTCTTAAGGCTTTCAACTGATTGCATGAGGCCCACCCACATTATCTAAGGTAATCTCCCTTAGGTGAACTGATTGTAGATGCTAACCACATCCGCAACAATACCTTCACAGCCATACTTCTGTTTCATTGGTGTTTGATTAAATGGCCATAGCCAGCCAAGTTGACCCATAAAACTGATCACATCTTAGAACCCTTTCTTTAAAGGGAAATTTCCACTTACACTTAAAAAGCAGAATATAAGGCGCCTGGGTGGCTCAGTCTGTTAAGCGTCCAACTCTTGGTTTCAGCTCAGGTCATGATCTCATGGTTTGTGAGTTCAAGCCCACATCAGGCTATGTGCTGACAGATTCTCTGATGCTTGGAATTCTCTCTCTCCCTCTTCCCCACTCATTCTCTCTCTCAAAATAAATAAAATTAAAAAAAAAAGAATAGATAAAGCATAAGTGCTCTGGTGAAGTTAGGAAGGGGGGTCCTGGAGCCTGGCTTCTCATTCGTCAGGCTTCCTGCTTTTCCCAGCTCTGGCCTCTCCACCTGCCACAGTGAGGGAGCCCTAAGGAACAAAGTTTCAAAGTCATTGTCTTCTATTTCTTCACCTGTAAAATGTAGATAGTAGTACCTGACTTGGGATTAAATTAGATCATCTGAATGAAACCACTTAGCATCTTATACACGTTAGCTCCTTCTAGTGTTACCATCGGAACTATTGAAAAATAACCTTTCTTTCACAGAAAGAAAATCTTAATCTTTCAGTGCAAGACTTGGTGTTTCTCAGTGAACCTCTAGGATGTATTTCTGCCTCTCCACTCAGACTGCTCACCTGGTGGCAGAATAGAGCAGCTTCTTTCACCTTGGCAGCAGGTAAGGGTCTGAATGGAAGATGTGTTTTATGGTCCCAGCATTGCGCCAAGCTATCAGACCTATTAGACAAGCTATTGGGAGAGACCGTTAAAGGTTACTGCTTTGTCCTCTTTATTGCCTCTAAATGATCCAATTGACCTTTCTGGTCTCTTGACCAGGAACATAACAGTGGTTTGTCTCTCTTGGTGGCTGGAGAAAGTAAAACACTAGCTCTTAACTTGAACTACAAAGAACTAGCACCTGCTGCAATGGAAAAATTTTCTGTTCTGTGAAAAAATAAGTTTCCATAGAAATTAGAATTAGAATTTGAAGAGCAAAAGAAGAGACCTTCTATAATGCTTATTCTGTGTACAGATAATAGGACACAAATGTATTTAAGAAAATACTGAAGTTTTATAAGCACCTTGGTTTTAACAAGAATTACAAAGAATTTTGGACAAAGAATATTGTGTCTCTAAACACTGGGCTAATGAAGTTACAAAATTGTGTTTCAACTGCAGGTTTTATAAAATCATCCTGGACGTTGAAGTTGCATGCTTTCTGTTTGTTTCAGTAACAAATAGAATGTATATTCTTTGATTCTTCTTTGACAATTGGTTGTCTATGATGCATGGGAGAGAATAGCCTCCAGCTTATTGCACCATAGCTATACGGACTCTTGCAGTAAAAAAACAAAAAGACAAAAACAAAAACCCTGAAAATCTTGGTTCTGTTAGTGAAGTGAGTGAATACAACTTGAACAGATACTAGGAATGGATGCTTTGAGTATGAAGTTACTGGCTTTCTGGATAGGTTACAGGGTGGCCACCTAAGCATTGTTTTCCTTGCCTGTTAGATGTAATGATACTTCCAAAGTTGTTTTGAGGATTAAACAATACAAAATTCTTTTTTTAAATTTATTTTTCAATATATGAAGTTTATTGTCAAATTGGTTTCCATACAACACCCAGTGCTCATCCCAAAAGGTGCCCTCCTCAATACCCATCACCCACCCTCCCCTCCCTCCCACCCCCCATCAACCCTCAGTTTGTTCTCAGTTTTTAAGAGTCTCTTATGCTTTGGTTCTCTTCCACTCTAACCTCTTTTTTTTCCCTTCCCCTCCCCCATGGGTTTCTGTTAAGTTTCTCAGGATCCACATAAGAGTGAGACCATATAGTATCTGTCTTTCTCTGTATGGCTTATTTCACTTAGCATAACACTCTCCAGTCCATCCATGTTGCTACAAAGGGCCATATTTCATTCTTTCTCATTGCCACGTAGTACTCCATTGTGTATATAAACCACAATTTCTTTATCCATTCATCAGTTGGTGGACATTTAGGCTCTTTCCATCATTTGGCTATTGTTGAGAGTGCTGCTATAAACATAAACAATACAAAATTCTAAGAGCTTAAGCTAATCACATGGAATTCTCTTCAAATTGTCCGAGGGGCTATTGGGGTGACTCCTCCAAAAGATGTTTTACTATGAGCAAGGTAACCTCTCTAAACTGTAGTTGTCTGTAAAATAGTCATAGGACCTATCTGGTAGGCCTTTACCTAATAAACTTGGAGTGATTGCAGATTTACAAAAAAAAAAGTTGCAGAGATCATGGCACTTGGTCAAATAACAAACTGACATTGGTATGTTACTGCTAAACTCGAGACTTCATTTGGATTTCCCCAGTTTTTCCATCAGCCTCCTTGTGTTCCGAGATCTAATCCAGGAAACCACGCCACATTTCTTTGTCTTGTCTCTGCAGTCTCCTTGGGTTTGTGACTATTTCTTGATCTTTCCCATGACCTTGACAGTTTTGAGGGAGTATGGCCGGATAGCCTATAAAATGTCCCCCAGCCTAGGTTTGGTTGGAATTTCTCTCAGGGTTTGACTGGGGTTACCTCCTAGGGTTTTTACGGTGATTTGAGAGATCAGGCCCCTGTTGGGTAGGTTTTCTTTATCCACATGCATTTCTAATGCGGAGAGGAAAAGTGAAGTTGTAGTTGGGAACAGATGCTCTGCAGCCTGGGTCCACGTCTAGCAGCTAGAAAGCTGCTGCTTTCTAGCCATGTGACCCTAGACATGCTTTTAACCTCTCAATTTTTGTCCTCTGTAGATCAGGATAATAGCATTTTCCTCATAGGGTCATTGTGAGAATCGAGTTGACGTACGTGTGAGTTGATGTAAAGGGCTTATCACATTCTGGGCGTCCAGTAAGCTCTCTCTGCTTTTTGCTGTTAATAGTGTGGAGACATCTCTTTCATCTTTGGGGCAATTCTGAATCTTTACGTAGCTATCTATCTACAGTGGTGATGTCTGTGAGTGTGTGTGTGTGTGTGTGTGTGTGTGTGTGTGTGTGTGTGTGTAGGGTGCCAATCCGAAGTGTCCTTGTGAGCACAGGTCTTTGGGCAGATTTCAGAACCATGAGAGCCCTCCTTCAGCAGTCCCCACTCCACTTCCCCACTCCCCCCAGAATTTTCTGCTTCCAGATCAGCTCTGTCCAGGGGTCAGACAAGGTGAAGGGTGGAGAAATCACCTGGCCTGGTTGGGGGGGGGGTGGGGGTGGGGGTGGGGAAAGGTGGCTGGCAAGCAGAAGGAGCCTGGAGTAGGGAGGCCCTGAAGAGCAGGGTCTCCTGCACAACCCGGAGGCTGGGCTGCATGGGCTAACCTCACATCTTCCCATCATCATGCAGGTCAGATTTCAAGTAGGGATCCCTTGTTCAGCGCACAGAAGATGACTCATGGTTACACCACGGTGTGGCTTTAATCCTGGAACAACCTTCTAAAATGATGTAACTAAAGTCTTCACTGGAATGAAGTCTGAGTATATGATTTAACAAAGTGGATCAAAAGGCCTATTAAAAAAAAAAAAAGGTAGAGGGGAAAGAGTGAAACCATAAGCCTGAGAAGAAAAAGAAAATTGAAACCAATAACCTCCCTCTCTCCACTTCCTGCTGTCTCGTTTCGGTGGTGCCTTTTCGTCTAGTCTTATTTGTCTCACTTATGTGCTAATCCCTCCCCGGGCAAGAAAGGTGTCACCTTGATTTCAGTGCAGCTCTAGCACAGAGCTGAGTGATTCCTTGGGTGTTTCAAAAAGAGCAAGAACGGTCACCTCACACTTGGTTATTATCCTAGGGGGTCGTCCTTGCCTCTTAGTATTTTACTTACGCCTTCATATAAAACCGTTTTGAGGTAGGTTATAAATAAAGATTTTAATCTTCCCAGATAGCTGATTGGGTGGATGGGTGGCAGGTGTTATTTATTTAGCAAATACTGAGTGCCCACTCTGGGCCAGGCACTGTTCTAGACACTCAGGAGACCCTGGAACAAAGCAGACCAAGATTTTTGTGATTATGTGCTTCCATGTCAGTGGGGAGACCCAGGCAGCACTCACAGGCATAACAAGTATATTGCATGGTCTGTGAGAGGTGGTAAGTGCTAAGGAAAAGACTAGTAGAGAGGAGCTGGGAGTGGTAGGTTGGCGGGATGGGTTCTCAATTCTTCCCATTTGCCAACAGGGGGCTACATTAGCGGAAAGGCACTCCCTTCTTTCTCTAACTTTCCCCAGTCTCTGGTCTAAGTTTTGTCTAGCTGTCTGTGACCCTATCCTATATTTACTGTTGACTAGGAAGCGTAGTAAATGCAGTTAAGCGCTTTCCTCTGCAGCCAAATGTCTGGAATTGATCCCGAGCCTCGTGGCATGCTTCTCTGTGACCTTGGGCAAATTCACTTCACTCTGCTTTGATTTCCCCATCTATAAAATCTATCTATTTCCCAGGGTTGTAGAGAGGATTAAATGCGTTACTATAAGGTGCTTAGATCAGTGTCTGGCGCTTGGTAAGCATTCGGAGGTTAGCTTTTAAAAAATACTGGTGTCGGGGCACCTGGGTGGCTCAGTCGGTTAAGCGTCCGACTTCGGCTCAGGTCATGATCTCACGGTCTGTGAGTCCGAGCCCCGCGTCAGGCTCTGTGCTGACCGCTTAGAGCCCCGGAGCCTGTTTCGGATTCTGTGTCTCCCTCTCTCTCTGACCCTCCCCCGTTCATGCTCTGTCTCTCTCTGTCTCAAAAATAAATAAACGTTAAAAAAAAATTTTTTTTTAAATATTGGTGTCAGTGTGTTGGGGGGGGGGGGGCGGCGGCAGTTTGAATAGGAGTATCTCTGCTCCTTAGAAAATGATGGGCAGCATGAAACACAAGACCCATTTCTATCCCTAAATACCCCTAACCACCCCTAAGCCCAGTTACATGGGGCTCCCTCCCCCACGAATCTAAAATAGGAAGCTTGGTCTCTCCACCTTATTCACTCAACAACTTTATTAGAGACCCGTTAATACGTTAATACCAGCCAGAGGCCTTCAAATAGGAGCGAGAACGCCCCTCCCCCACCCTGCCTTTGTTCATTCCCGGGAAATACTCATCTGATCTTTGTATTTTGTGTTTACAAATTCTCACATTCCTTCATTTTAGCTTAAGCTTAATCACGCCAAAAAATAAGGCTTTAGCTTTGCTGTACAGCTGTCTGAAACAGCCATCACTTTGCCCTTTTTTAGGCCATGATTTCTGATGTTTTGTGTATACTTTGTTACTATTAACAGCCTCACTTTATACCCCACTTTCATAAAATAGCAAAACTTAAAATCCCAAAAAGTATGAAATAGGCCAGACCATTTTCGGTTAGAGAAAATGCTTCTGATTTTGTGTATTCCTGGGGATTTTTATAAACTTCGTCTTCTCTAAAGCCAAGAATGCAATGCGTTGAAGGCATAACTCAAAGGGGTGGCAAGAGAATTAACCCAAATAACTGCCAAATAAACTCACTGTATCCAGGCAACTTCCCCGGGGTAGCTTATTTTCTGAGACCCAAGGACTCTCCCATAGTAAATTATTAAACTTAGTGCAAGGTCTAAGATTGAGATAAAAGGAAAAGAATGTCGTTTAAAGTGGAAGGTCAAACACACTTAATGCATCCACTGATCTGGAAACCTATCCTTTGTCACAATGACAAGAACAAGGAGTTGGACCAGCAGTGTACTGACAATGATTCCTTTTGTAGTGTTCCACTCCTTACACACGTGCTACCTTGACCTGTCCTAGGTGTAGAAGGTCCTCTTTGTCAAGAAAGAATCTAGGAGAGGCTCCTGGGTGGCTCAGTCAGTTAAGCGGTTTAAGCATCTGACTCTTGGTTTCAGCTCCCGTCATGACCTCACGGATCATGAATTTGAGCCCCACATCGGGCTCTGTGCTGAGCCTGCTTGCGGTTCTCTTGCCTCTCTCTCTGCCTCCCCTCCGCTTGAGCTGTCTCTGTCTCTCTTAAAATAAGTAAATAGGGGCGCCTGGGTGGCTCAGTCGGTTGAGCGTCCGACTTCAGCTCAGGTCATGATCTCGCAGTCTGTGAGTTCGAGACCGCGTCGGGCTCTGTGCCGACAGCTCAGAGCCTGGAGCTTGCTTCTGATTCTGTGTCTCCCTCTCTCTCTGATCCTCCCCTGCCCATGTTCTGTCTCTCTCTCTCTCTCAAAAATAAACATTTAAAAAAATTATTTAAAAATTAAAAAAATAAATAAATAAATAGATAAAATCAAGGAACTCTGTGTTTTTCAGACTAGGTTGTATAGCATCCGGCCAGCCTTACTGAAGGGCTTAATTGACCTTGTACCCCATTTTTAATAACTGGACCCCTACCTTGGTTTCTAACATGAGACCCCAGTTCTTCTAAGACTGGGCCTACACCTCCATGCTCTCCCAGAGGTTGGTGTCCTATCTTCCAGGAATCCTTTTGGATTCAACCTGCCTGTATCTACACACGATGCAGATCTTCCAGACTCTCCATCACTGCTCTGCCTACCTATAAGGACTTCCTCCTATCCTGGATCTCTCAGCCAACACTCTGCTATCTTGGGCCACCCTTTGCCCCCGAAATCTGCAGATAACACACTCCACACTCTGGACTTTTTGAACCTGTGTCTCAGCCCTTCCTGTTCTAACTGATTCTGCTGTGCACCAAGTTCCCATTCTGACCTGAAAACTGAAGGCAGTTGAAGGCAAAAAGAAATAGGTTACATGTTAGACATTCAGCTCTGATCCAGAATGTCAGTGATGCTTCCTCCTGATGCCATCGTGATGATTAAATGAGTACATGCATCTAGGTGACACCTTAGATGAAACCTGAAGCATGAGACGTGGAGGGGGAATGGAGGGATTCCAGGCAGAGAGAACATCCAAGTAAAGAATGGACACCAGTGTCCACTGCCCAGAGGACCCTGGGTGTCCTCAGTGAACCAAGGAAGCTGTCTTTTGCTGAGGACACCAGAGTTCTAAAAGTCAAGGCCTTAGAAGGTCTTAACACAAGGCTGCTCAGCCACATTTTGCCTCCCTTCCCAGCTGAACCTAGACATTTTTGATTAGACTGTAAGGTGCTAATTAAAATCACTAAGTGAACAGCTTTCAGTTTACTCTTAATTTTCAAACACTACCATACTGATGCATATTAAATGTGTCAGATTAGCTTGGCTCTAAATTTTAATTTACTGCAATACTGAGCTTCATTTGTGTAAGTTCTCCCCCCCCCCCCACCATGGGCTGTTCACATAGCAAGATGATGTTTTGCAAAATTGTAAGCATTAGTTAAATAGGAGTCCTGTATTCAAATACTCATCATCTTGTCTGTCTACTTCCAAGTTTAAGTAACTCTTTCTGTAATCAAAAGTCCCATAAAATACAGAGTGATACTTCTTTAATCTACATATCTAATTCATGTGCTTATCATCTGTATTTTTCCCCAAGAGCATCTTAACTGATTTACGATATATCATTTGGTTTTTCTTATGTGTATATTTTAGAATCTAATAAAGGGAGGAGGAATGTTCAGGGAAAAGTTGAAGATATCTGATTGTTTTCTAATTTAGCTCACACATCTGGTAGCCTTTTCTTCATTATCTCTAAGGATTAATAGGCAAAAGATTGCTCTACATTTCCCAACTTGTTTCTTTACCTTTCTCCCTCTGCTTTAATCCCTAGTGTATATTTGTGTTGCTGTAGGATAAAAACTCATTTCTGATTAGGTCACACAGGAGTCCAAGGGCTCTTGGATGTCAACAATATACAGCATGGAAGCCCTTGATAAAGCTGACCTTCTCCATCTCTCAAGTCAAATGGGTTAAATCAACCTCGGAATATGTAGAGTTGGTATGCTTTTGCGAATATGATTAGGTTCATATAATAAACCACGTTCTAGGGGCTCCTGGGTGGCTTAGTTGGCTAAGTGCCTGACTCTTGGTTTCAGCTTAGGTCACGATCTCACAGTTTGTGAGTTCAAGCCCTGCATCGGGTTCCACACATGCTCTCTCTCTGCCCCTCCCCTGCTCACTCTGTCTCTCTTTCTCTCTCAAAAGAAATAAACGTTTTAAAAAAATAAACTGTGTCCTAGTGGGATATAAGTTAAAAGTTGAACAATAAATTGGGGAAAATAGGGGTGCCTGGGTGGCTCATTTGGATATCCAACTCTTGATTTTGGTTCAGGTCATGATCCTAGGGTCATAGAATCGAGCCCCTGTGTCAGGCTCTGCACTGAGCGTGGAGCTTGATTTGGAATCATTCTCACCCTTCCTCCCTCCCTTTTACCCCCCTCCCCTTTCCACCCCTCCCTACTCCCCCACTCGCTGCACTCTCTCTCTCTAAAATAAAAAAATAAATAAATTGAGGAAAGTAACTATATGTTGTACTGTTAGGCAAGGATTAATATTCTTATTATATAAAGAAGTGTTTTGAGGATTTATTTAGTTGGTCAGTTTTCATTCATTTACTCAACAAAAGTCCACTAAGTAATATATGTGTTGAATTATGTCTCCCTGCCCACTGCAAAAAATTCATATATTAAAATCCAAATTCCCGCCCCCCCCCCCCCGCCTAGTATCTCATAATGTGATCTTATTTTGAGATAGGGTCTTTACAGAGGTAAATAAAGTTAAACTGAAATTATTAGGGTAGGCACTAATCCAATACAACTGGCATCCTTATAAAAAGAGGAACACATAGGCAGAGATACATATGGAAGATAATGTGAAGAGACATAAGAAGATGGCCATCTGTCAGCCAAGGAGAGAGGCCTGGCACAGATCCCTTCCCCATGCCCTCAGAAGGAACCAACCCTATAGACAACTTGGCCTTGGACTTTTAGACTTTAGAACTGTGAGACCATCATTTTCTGTTGTTTAAACGACCCAGTCTGTGGTCCTTTGTTAAGGCAGCCCTTGCAAACTAGTACAGGCCCCACTACGTGCCAGATAATGTTCTAGGTGCTCAAAATATGGCAATGAGCAAAGTCAACAGCACCTGCCTTTTTGGAATGCACATTCTAGCACGAAAAAATAATAATCAAGAATATAAATATCAAGTAACCTGTCAAATCAAGATCTGTACTGTGAGAAGATATCAGGCAAGGTAAGGAGACTGTGGTGGAGGGTATTATCTAGATTGTGGGAGCAGTTCAAGGGGTGATATTTGAGCAGAGACCTGAATGAAGGAAGAGAAAGCTATGTGGCTATCTGTGAAAAGAGGAAAGAATAGCAAGTTCCAAGGCTCTGAGGCAGATGTGTGTTTGACCCTCTTGCTTGTCCATGAACATGTTCTAGGTTTGAAGCACAGCAAAGAGGAGGAAGGGTAGCAGACAGTGGGGTCGAAGAAGGCCAGTGTCAGGTGCCATAGGACCAGGCTCTGTAAAGGCTTTGGGTGTTACTTTGTGTGATGAGGGTGATCAGATGGTGTTGAGGATCTGGTTACTTCTCAAAGTCTCGCTCTGGCTGCTGTGTGAAGAAAGGATAGAAGTGACACAAGAGGAGACAAGTTATATAGCAAGAGACTGTTGCGAAAATTGGAGAGAAATCCTAGTGTCAAGGACCAACTTGGCAGCAGAAGGGGAGAAATTCTTGGATCTTTTCCTAGGTAGAATCTTCGTGATTTGCCGGTAGACTGGATATGGGATGTTAGAGAAACAGTCAAGAGGACTTCAAGGTTTTTGGCCTGAAAAACCATGTGAATCATGGTGCTGTTGAGATGAGGAGCACTAAAAGGAAGACAACTTTAGGGAAGAAAATGGAGAGTTCTGTTTTGGACATGGTGATTTGAACATGTTCTGTTAGACACACAAGAGGAGTTTAGCAGAGTGGTCTGAGCTAGAGATGTAAACTGATGAGTCTTTCAGATGAAAATGCTAGTTAAAGTCAAGATCTGGGCACCTAAAGCATGATGGTAGAGAAAAAAGAGATCTGAGGCCTGAGCCCTGAGGCTCCACACAACAGAGGAACAAAGTCAGGGAGATTCAGCAAAGAAGCTGGGGAATAAGTTTTCCAGGAAATCAAGGGAGGCAGCATTTCAAGGAGGGAGTGATGAGCTCTGTCAATGGCTGCTCGTGGGATGAGTGTGAATTGCTCTTTGGCAACTGGGAGACCATTGGTGACCTCAAGCAAATGGTTTTGGCAAAGTGGGGAGGTGAGCACCTCATTGGCATGGATTCCAGACAGAATGGATGGTGAAGGGGAGATGGCAAAGTCTTTTCATCATTCTTCAAGGAATCTTTCTACAAGGCAAAATGCAGCAGCAGAGGTGGGCTCTAGGGAGGTTTGCTGTAGTTGTTTGTTTGAAGCTGGGAGACATTAAGTCTGTGTCCTATCCTTCAGATTTTATGTTGAAAGAAATGATCCAACAGGAAAGGGGAAATTGATGTAGGAAACCGGCTTCTTGCAGAGCTGAAGAGGGAGATGGAATCCATGTACAATTGAAAGGTTGATCTTAGCACAGCCTCCTGGTTTTGTGCATTCAGGATGATTCACCTGGTGTTATAGGAGAAAAGGCAAACCTATAGAGAAAGGTAGAGAGATGAATGCGTGTTTTTTCTCAGTGAAATAGGAAGTAAGAAGAAAGGAAGGCATGTTAGGAGGGTTTGAAGACTGAGGAGAAGGTGTGAAATAGTCCTCTTAGGGAGTAGGTGAATGGATGGACTCAGAATGTGTGTGGACTTTGCCTGATAGTCTCATCTGAGGTTTGAGACCCTAAATTTAAAGTGAGGCTAGTTGCCATGGTTGTAGGTGCTTCTTCATCTGTGTCTGGCAACTTAGGGACAAGCACAAGAGTAGGGACAGACTTAGATTTAACCAGTATTATTGACTGAAGTGGGCAAGCCCCCCTCCCCCGCAAATTCATGTGCTGAAGCCTTAGCTCTTAATGTTACTGTTTTGGGAGATAGGGCCTATAAGGAGGTAATAAATGTTAAGGGTGGGGACTTCATCTCATAGAACTGGTGTCTTCATAAGAAGAAGAGGTATCTAAAAATCCTCTTTCTGTGTGCATGCAGAAGAAAGGCCATGTGAGGACACAGTGAGAAGATGGCTGTTTGCAAGCCAAAAAGAGAACCCTTACCAGAAACCAACCCAGACTATACCTTGATCATAGGATTCTAGCCTCCAGGACTGAGGAAAATACATTTCTGTTGTTGAAGCCACCCAGTCTGGAATTTTGTTAGGGCAGCCTGAGCAAACTCATATAATAGGGATGGAGTTTTGCCAGGCAAATATTACAGACGATGGAACAAGGAAAGATCATAGAGGTGGGTTGAATGAGAAAATGTAGAATGCTAAGCCTCGTGTGTGGAACATGATGATTATTCCACCAATGGTAGCTGCTGCTGGCTACCTTCTAAGTGTGGCCTGCCCTCTGTTCCTGCAATGACAGGTGTCATGTGAGGAGGAACAGTCCTATAAGCAGTGAGGTGTTTGCCCTCTGGGAACTCACAGTCAAGTGGAGGAGACAGACACAGTGCCAATACAACATGCTCAGACCTGTCATAAGAAATTGACCGCATTCTGATCCAGAGGAGAAGTCACAGAGGAGGTGACATGTGAGCTGAGTACTAAAGCTGAGTAGGAGCTTGCCAGAGGAGAAGAGGCATTCTAGTTTGAGGGAACAGAAGGCTCAGAGGAGAACAGGACACTTGAGAGAGAGCGATGCATTTATCAAAGCTTTAGCATGGGAGGTAGGGATGGAGTGTGGTGGTGGGGAGGGAGTGAAGAAGATTGTTAGAGAAGAGGCTAGAATGTGAAAGGCCTAGAGTTGACCTTGCAGTAAGCAGAGGGCGATGATATATTTATAAAGTTGATAGCACTCCAGAAGATAAATTAGAATGGAAAAGAAACTTTTAGGAAACATTTGCTAAAATCCATTGGGGCCTGAACTAAAACGTGGTACAAGCAGACTTGAGGGAG
This sequence comes from Acinonyx jubatus, assembly GCF_027475565.1. NCBI lineage: Eukaryota > Metazoa > Chordata > Mammalia > Carnivora > Felidae > Acinonyx > Acinonyx jubatus. The sequence goes on along the minus strand of NC_069387.1, from coordinate 92,108,631 downwards.
CCATATTTGAGTGAGAACTCAAGGTAGTGGCCAATTAAAGGGGGCGATGTAGGGGAGAAGCAGGTGTAACAATTATTCCTAGTTTTCTGGCTTGGATGGCTGGGTGTATCATAACACAATCGGGTGAAAAATAGGGTGAAAATGTCTAATGGGAATGGGTCTGGGTGGTTGGAATGGTGTTAATGAGTTCAGTTTTAGATATGCTCCATTTGAGGGGCCTGTAGATGTCAGAAGCAGTTAAAATACTGATTTAGTGCTTAAGGGGAGAGCTCAAGGCTGGAAAAAGTCATTTGATTATTTCATACAGTAACTGAAGCTACGGATGTGATTGGGGAAAAAGACAGCTATCACTTATTGATTCTGCATCATATGCCAAACACTGCACTTTCTATGGATTATCTCCTTCAATGCTGGCAGCAATTTTACTTAGAAGATACTATGGCTGTGTTTTCAGATGACTAATCTGAGCTCTAGAGAGATTAAGTGATTTGCCCAGATTCTCACGGTTGATAAGTAGATTTGAACCCAAGTGGTCTGACCCTAGTGCCCTGCTCTCTGCCCTTTGCCATGGAGATGTCTGTGTTTAAGGGGCAAGCGAAAGTGGAGTCTGGATGAGTAATACTTCTTTAAAAATTTGACAGAGCCAAGAAACCAGATGGAGGGCATCAAATGCTCAAAAGTATCAAAAGGGGTCAATAGCGATGAGCTCTAAATTTAAGCCCAACTTGGATAAGATGACAATGGATCTACTCCCTGAGGGCAGTCTTAGTGAATAACGGGGGGCAGAGGCTCACTGTAAATGCTAAGGAACCAATGGGGCAGCCGTTTGATGTACAAGCCACACAGCAGATCAGATGGAATCAGCAGATCTGAGCAAGGAGGGAAGGCTGGCCACCTCGGCAACTATACAGCTGATGTCACCGTGGCACACTTAACCTCTGGAGCTCAGTCTGGTAGTCTCAGACTGAGTTTGCCAGCACAGAGGTCCAAGCCTATGAGAATTTATGTTTTAAAAAGCAGAATGTTGATTGATTAATTGGTACTGAGTAATCAACTACCAAGCAAGCCAGATGTTCATAGATGGCTAACGAGAGAATTATAGCTTGTAGGCAAAGCCTAATTATAAACAAAATGTTGCCAGGAAGCATAACTTAGAGCAACAGGATTCACCGAGATAATACGACTGCTATCCTCAATATGGGGTTCGTTGTGCACCCATCTCTACCATGGTGTGTACTTGCCATATAGTTCAATTGCTCGTGCTTCTGGCACCTTCTCCTTTGGGCAGCAATGGAGTCACACTTTCAAATTTTAGTTCTCTTGAGGCTCCTGAGTGGCTCAGTTGGTTAAGCATCCGACTTCGGCTCAGGTCATGATCTCACGGTCCGTGAATTCGAGCCCCGCATCGGGCTCTGTGCTGACAGCTCAGAGCCTGGTGCCTGCTTCAGATTCTGTGTCTCCCTCTCTCCCTGCCTCTCTCCTGTACACACTCTCTCTCTCTCTTAAAAATAAACATTAAATTTTTTTAATTGATTAAAAATTTTTTGTATTTCTGGATTTTTCTTTGCAAACCATCCTATTCCTTTTAGAATGATCATTGTCATGCTGTCCTCACAATATTTGCCATATCCATATGCAACCAGTATGTACTCTTATTAGCTTAATTTCTAATAATTAACTTAAAATTAATAATAAAGATATGTATTTTAAAAGACCATTGTTTGGGGGTGCCTGGGTAGATCAGTCAGTTAAGCGTCCGACTTTAGCTCAGGTCATGATCTCGTGGTCCATGAGTTTGAGCCCCACATCCAGCTCTGTGCTGACTGCTGGGAGCCTGGAGCCTGCTTCAGATTCTGTGTCCCTCCCTCTCTGCCCCTCCCCCATGCATGCTCTGTCTCTCAAAAATGAATAAACATGAAAATTTTTCTTAAAAGGACCATCTTATGTAATGAGCATAAGTGGAAAGCTAGGATCCCTTGCCACAAAGAAAAATCAACTCTAAAGCTCAAGACAAAGCCTTAAAAAAAATTTTTTTTTTTGTCATGTGTTGTCCTCCTAAGTCATCTGCAATATTAGCAATGATATGCTTACTACCTTCTGGGAAGCACTATTCTCAGAGAGCACAATAAAATTACTAGAGGTATACTTTCTGAGAAACATTCTCAATTACTTGAATGTCCTCATACCATCCCTTGGGCAGAGGCAGATGCACTGAGGCTAATAAGTGTTAATCTTCCAGACCCATTACTTTTACCCATATCTTCCAAGGCCTTGTATGTTCATACTTCATTTTGTGTTTTTACAGAGAGAGCCTCACCACTACCATCTTGTATAAGGTTTAGGCCCCAAACCTGTATCCTCCTACTTCTGGATCATTCTAGGGGTGGCTAAGTTCATCACCCTAAGTTCTTTTCCCTCATTTCATAGTGAAGGAGTAAGTTTTTTTTTTTCTGGGTTTGGCGATGTCCCACAGTTTGTCTCCGTATCACCTTTGTAGGAAAAGAGATTTGATGAGTAGCTTGAAGGGGTAAGCGAGTGTGAAGGGATTATGTTTATTTTTTTATAGAAATTTTTTAAAGTTTATTTTGAGAGAGTGTGAGCTTGAGTTGGGGGGGGAAGGGTAGAGAGAGAGGAAGAGAAAGAATCCCAAGAAAGCTGTGCATTGTTGTCAGCATGGAGCCTGGTGTGGGGCTCAATCTCACAAACCCTGAGATCATGACTTGAGTCGAAACCAAGAGTCAGACATTCAACTGACTGAGCCACCCAGGCACTCCCTGAATGAATTATGTTTAGACTAGAAAAGATTGAACATGTTCATAAAGAGTGGACAGAGACTGAGAGAGGAGGATATTGTTGGAGAGGGGGGTTAGCACACAGGAGAGGGGCGTGGCCTTCGAAAGGAAGAAGGGCCTCTCTCCCTTGAAGCTAACAGAAAAGAGTCAAGAAGAGATAAACAAATGCAGGAGTCTCTGCCCATGGAGCCCCTAGTTTCTCTTTGGATTCTGAGAAAACATCCTATGTCAAGAGTGAGGGATATGCAGGTTGCCTGCGAGGGGAGGACTCACCAGAGGCAGGAGAAAACATCATGGAGCCACTTAGGTGAACCATGCTCATATGGGTGCTGGGCAGTGAGGGATAGGTTCTTCCCACATGGCTCTGAAGCCCTCACGGTCTGATTCTTTCTGGGCCTGCGTCAGCTATGGAAGGAGAGAAAGGCGGAAAAGGCATGGGAAATGATTAGTGGGAAGAGCACAGGGGAGAAAAGGAGATCATGGTCCACGCAGGATTCTGGAGGAGAGCTTGAGAAGGCAAAACATGCATGATGACAAGGCCGAGGGCTGCCAAAAAGAAATCAAGGAATCAAGAGATCAAGGCTAGAGCTCACTGAGAACAAGGGAAGGGGTGGAAGCTGATCTCGGCACCAGAGAAACCCAAATGTAAGGGGGGGTGACTGGGCTTTCTGGGAATGAAATCTGTAGGGATGGAGAGAAGCAGAAAAACACGTCCATGACCCCATCCCCAAAAACCAATGACTATATTACCTTACATAACAAACAGGATTTTGTAGGTGTGTTTAAATTAAGGATTTTTAAATGGGGAGATTATCCTAGATTATCCACATGGGATCAATGTAATCACATGGGCCCTTAGAAAAGAAAAAGGAGACAAGAGAGAGCAAAAGAGAGGTATGACTACAGAAGCAGAGGTCCGAGTGACAACACTATTGCCGGCTTTGCGGATAAAGGGGTCACGAACCTAGCCCAGGGAAGACTGTTTTGGACTTCTGATGTTCAGAGCTGTAAGATAATACGTTTGGGACGTTTTATGCCACTTAGTTTGTGGTAATTGGGTACAGCAGCAATAGGAATGTAATAGAGCTGGGAAGCTGGTTGATAAGCATTTTTTTTATTTCCAAAAGGGTTTTGAAAGAATGAAAGAGCAGTACTCTGTGGGCAGAAGCCTTAGAGCCAGAAGAAACTACCTTTGGCCATCAGATAGAGAGCATGTGCAAGGATGGGCTGTCTCTGCTTGAGAAGGCTGCAGGGCACAGACACAGGGCTTGGATCTCCAGGGAAATCCAAGTTTCTGTTGAAGCCCGGAAGGAGAGGAGGTAGTAAGTGAAAAGGTTAAGAGTGTAGGGGACTATTGTAATTGTTGGCAATAGAACAAAACTTTCAAAGTGTACCATGTTAATAGTTAGAGGTCAGGTCCTGGGAGAAGACCAAGTAACATAGGAATAAGAATGCTTAACAGGATCTGTGACCTCCAGGGGTAACAGGCTGTGTGCACGCCATGGGCCATCACTGAGATCACCGGAAAAAGGGAGGCTGGGCCTTGAGAGGGGAATGCAAAGGCCAGAGATGAAACTTTGTTCAACAGTTTTAATCAAATGCCTGTTGGCTCCCCCCTTCAAGTTAGCCAGCTAGTTTTGGTGCATACTACCTGCCTCTGCTGGTCTCGGCCAAATTCCAAAATAAAACTTTGACTGTCTTTCAAGGACTGAGACCGACTTCATACAAAAGAGCACATTGTATGCAATACTAATTAATTAATAATTGTCCTAAACCAGTCAAAATAAATTCATTTCTTTATAAGCTATAATACATTTTTGTTTATGATTAGAGGGCATCTTGCCCATGTTAAGCTCATAAGTACTCATTGGATTAAGACGAGTCACAAATTGCTGGAAATCTTGGGTTGCACTCTGTATGAGAGCTAAATCCACAAATCATGAGAGCTAGATGGAAGGGGCCTTTCCACAAATGTATGGTTTGGACCAGAAGACCTCACACCCTTTAGCCCTGTTAGCTGGGCTCAACCACACACGCGTGGGTCAGGGTCCTCCTTTTGTACCTCTAGCAAAGAGTGTGAACAAAAGCAGGCTTAGTTCCTCTCCACTAGGCCTACTCCCTGAATCCTGACCTTTAGCTATTAAGTCCATGAGAAAGGCAAGCAGGAAGGACAAACCCAAAGGAAAGAGCATATCTGTGCAGGAACAGGAGCAGAACTGGCCTTTACCGCCCACCCTTTGGTCTTCACCAAGGTAGGTGACCCTCCCAAGCAAATGGTTGCCCCAAGTCTCTTACCACACCAGCTGCAAAGACAAAAAAAAAGGGATCCAAGAGAGGTAACAAGAAAAAGAGCTAGAAATCCAAAAGACTAGCCATTGACAAGGCAGAGCTTTTAACCTCTTTGTTAATCATATCAAAAGTCCACCCCTTCACTCTGTGGCCCAATTATGTACTTGACTTTGATTTACATCAAACACTCCCCTCCCTGGGGTGGAGTAAGAGGGTGGGGAGCATTGAATTTCTCCCTAAAAACCAGCAAATAAGTATTTTCTTTCAAACTGCAAGCTCATACACACACACACACACACACACACACACACACACACACACACACACATATGTGTATATGTTTACCATTTGTTCTTTCCTGCATACAAAGCTAATTACTTATTTCCTCTTATTAACTGCTAGCATATTCAAGAAAATTTGCTGCTCTCAGTTTTCCAGGGACCAAGCCATGCATTTTCAAAAGTCAGTTGGTGTTGTTTGTTCATACAAACAACATCAGGTGTAAGGAAGAAGTAAAGAATATCAGGTGTAAGGAAGATAATTTATTGTCTTTTTAAATACCCATTTCTTCTCCCGAAAGTGGGTGCCCCTGTATTGGAACCCAGGGTATCTGGCTGCACTCAGCTATTGCTGAAGACCTATCTCAGCTAGCTAACGGTCTCCAAAGCCAGACACAAAATTAGGTGTCTTAAACCCACTTGTGTGTGAATCCTGAGAGGTTATGCAGGGAGTTGTGGATGAGGACCACGTAGAGGCCTCTTTTAGGCATACAGGCTTGAACAATGGGATGTAGCGACCACTTGGCTGAATACACAGGGGTCCATCAGGTGACTCACCTCGAGATATTCATAGGCCCAAACTGGCCAACGGCCTACTTACAACCAGGCACAGTTACCAAAGAAGGGAGAATTTCACATGTCCCCATACCTCCTCACCTTCCCCACTACTTCACTGCACTCTCTCTCTTGCTGTTCTGCCTGCCACTCCCTGATGGTGTATTCAATAAACTTCGATCTCCTTTGTTCTGCCTCAGGTGAACTTTCTCACCACCTGCGCTAATGGCCTCCACCCGATCGTTGCCCCACATTTGGGGGCCCCTATCCGACAGACAAATACCCCATTTAGATACCACAGACCATACTGACCAAGCTCATGGGCTATGGAAATAGGATGGAGATACACAGAATCCCTGCAGTAACCACATGCCAGGTCACCATGGTGCTCAGTTTCCACAGTGCTCCTTGGTGCAGGAAAAGGTCTGATGACCTGACCACTTTTTTCATAAATATTGAGGTGGGTATTTTCAGGCCTGGTCCTTATCTTTCTGGAGATCAGAAGCTCCAACAGGACCAATTTCATGAGCATGCAACTGTATACTTATATAGGATCCTGCACCTAGAAGGGCCCCATGCTTGGTTTGACCCTCTGTTGCTGCTGTCCTGAAATTCTGAACTTTTAATGAAAGTATACTTGATAATGTTATATCGGTTTCATGTGTACAATATATTGATTCAACGTTTGCATACATTGTGAACCAATCACAGGAAGTGTAATTACTATCACCATACAAAATTAATGTATTATTGATTGTATTCCTCATGACTTATTTTATGACTTTGATCTCCTTCACTCCTTTCGTCCTCACCACCCCTCCCCAACCCCTCTACTCTGGCAACCACCACTCTTCTCTAGGAGGCTAGGTTTTGTTTTTTTAGATTCTACTTATAAGTGAAATCATGTGTTATTTGTCTTTGATTTATTTCACTTGTCATGACTTTTAAATAAGGAGTTCAGCATTTTCATCTTGTGATGGGCTCTGCAAATTATGTAGCCTATCCTGGTCTCCAGTGTGGTTTCTTTGAGAGCCCTCTAATTTCAGGGTAACTTCTTTAATAGTTCAAAAATGTTTTTAGCATGCATTTATTTGTCTGCAGGCAATTTTCAGACTGCAGGTTTCCCAAGGGCATGGGCTTTCTTATCTTCCTCTAGGGCCCAGAAGAGTGACTGACCTATCCTAAATGGTCAAACAATGCTTGAAAGAGGCCTCAGGGATATTCCCAGAGCCAAGGTAACAAAGCAGACTATTGGGATAGTGCCACATTTGGTATCAAATTTACCATAAAAGGGCTCATTAATTCTGGGCACTCCCACCCTACTCCTCCTCAACCACTTCTCTCTGTCTGAGCTGTAAGCTGCTTTAATGCTTGATTGCCCACACTGATTTTCGGCTCACCCGATTCCTGATTCTGTAAGCTGAGCAGGGAACCTTGTACTGACCCAGACAACCATGTTAATGGACCAAGCTGAGCTGCTGTTTTCAGGGTTCAGAGACAGTTTTGACCTGGGGTCCAGGCACCCCTTCACCCTGGCCAACTGAGCTGCGGGGTCTTAAAGAAGCAAATGTGAGAACAAACAGCACGACTCCCAGGATGGTTATATAAAGAGGTGCCATCCTGCCCACTCTTGGCAGTCAGATGGTGAATCTGGTAGATAGGAGCACCATAAGTGCTACATCTGTGCTGTGGATCATGGCGCAGGTACTTTCCTCGGAACATTTCAGGTGCCAGACCAACCATTTCTATTGTATTTAGAATAAAAGAACTAATTAAAAGAAGCACCTACATCTGGGGACCACAAATAGGATTCATTTCCAATGATTGCCTGGATCACTGTGTTGAACAGTGTTCTAAGAAAGAAAAGAGTGCAGTGATGAATTTATAACTCCTGCATGGACCCTTATGCTTGCATTTATTGGGAGTCTAGCAATATTGAACACATAGTAAATGTTTCATGTGCATATGTTGGCAATAAAGAGATCAATGAGGACTTGCCATTGAAGGGTTGGTTCAGAACGTGCCGCCTCCAAATATACCCTTTTGGCATACTAATTATTTTGCACTTGAAGTTACCAGAGAAACAGATGCAGGAAGGTCCCTCTGACCTCCCTTGCTACCTAAAAGCAGGTCATAAAATTTCCCATGAGAAAGATACCTTCCCTGTACCAGGAAGAGAAGAATGTTCTTATCACTGGAGACTGGGGGTTGATGCCTAAAAGGACCTGTACAAACAAATGTACTGAAATAACTCTGAAAATAATAAAATAACTCTGATCTTCCATTTGTTTTCCCTCCTATATCTCCTAGTCCCCGTCTCATAATTTACCACCATCTAGACCAAGCCCCTTTGTCTCATCACATTCCCCAATTTTATAGATCCCTGTGCAAGAGGATACATAAGCTTTTTGGCCTAACAGCTTCTTCAGGTCTTTATTTTCCTTCTGATGACACCGATGTACACATAAATATTAAATAAAATTACACGCCTGTTAATCCATCTTACGTTGGTTTAATCCTTTGACCCCACTATAAAACCCAAGAGGGTAGAGGAAACTTTTCTTCCTCTCACCATCGATTCCCTAAAGTCTGTCACTGGAACTGACAATGTAATCTTGAACAAGTTTCTCCCCATGAGCTTCAGTTTCCTTAACTGTAAAAAAACGTCAGATATCTTCTAGCCCTAACATTCTGTAATCCTGTCAATCTCTTTGTAAAATGAAGACCGCTCACATTAAACAATACCCCCTTACAACTCTCTTTTGTGTGTACGTGCCGAAGCCTCCATTTCTTTAAAACCCTGTTTGTGGGGATCTGCCTTAATTTATAATGCAGCAAGATATGTGGTATATTTTTCATTGAATTGCCAGAACACATTTCTTTTGAATCTAAGCTGTGGCAAATCTGGACTTTGACTAGTGATGGGAAACGGGGGTTTCAAGAATTACATCTTGAAGTGACTGCTCTGACTTACGACCCAAACTCAAATTTGTTTCTTTAATGTAAATCTAATAGACCTATATCCTCTCTAGAGATGTGTGAATTTTCCATGGTTAAAACCTGAAAACAGACATTTGACTTGACTACAGCTTCTATGGAAGGGGCTAATCCAGAATATAACTAATTACTGACTACATTTTTCTCTTTCCTCTTCCCAGCAGCTTTACCCTAACTCACACTTTCCCTCATCTCCTACCCAAACAATATGCTTTGTCCTAACTTCAAGAGAGGCTGCCCAGGGAACTTCTTAGGAAGGTAACCCACAGAATCTGATAACCAGAGAGTACTCATTGGGTATTTGGGGGGGGGGGGAGGGGGGAAGGAAACCAGAAACTAGTGGATTTGCCATTTTGTTTTTGTTTTGAATGATAAAGGAATCGGGGAGTCACAGGTATCTTAAGGAGCTAGCCTGGTGCTCCTGCCTTGGAGGAATTGTCTAGTTTAATTTATGAAAAGCATCAGATGTTAGGAAAGCTTCTTGACCACATAATCACTGCAGAATTGACAATTGGGACAATCTCAAGAACCCTGGGAACACTTCTGATCCACATGATTTCCCCTTTAATCTGCCTTGATCTCTGAATAGCTTCATTAGAGAATCTTTCTTTGGAGTTAAGGTTCTGTCCCTTAACAAAATAAAATTCTCATGGGAGAGATAACACACTGAATAACTGTCAGCCATTAGTTACCAGCCATCATTTTTTAAAGTTTATTTTTATTGCAAAACAAAACTAAACTAAACATTACAAATAATGTTAAGCATCCCTTGACCAGGACCACGGTGTTGCACAAATTCACAATGACTTTGCACATAATGGGTTGGGCAGTGTTGGCCTGGAGACCCTCCCTGTGACCACCTGCTCCTCTGTCTACAATTCTGTCCTCCTACCAGAGGGAAAGATTGCCATCAGTTTGTGAATCTTCCAAGAGTTTTTTTGGTGCATTTGCATGCATACATACGTATGTACCCACAGAACATAAGGAACTATTTTGTTATGTTCCTTTTTATATAAACGGTATCATATTGAATGTATCACTTTGAGATGTATTTTTTTTTAAATTTAACAATATTACTTGGAGTTCTTCCCATATCCCCCATATATATTTTTATATGTGAAAACACTCAACCAATTTTATACATGGCTTAAAAAAATCAACACAGACATAGAAGCAGCTACCCCCCCTTAATACTTTTTTCTCCTGGCCCACATCTCAGAGAGAACCACTTTTAAGAACTTCTGTTTTAAAAATCCTCTGACAGTTACCTTTTTTTTTCTTCTGACAGTTTTATATCTATAATATTCCTTGATCTATCAACTTGAACTATTGTCTGTTAAAGCCTCATCATCACAACAGGAAGTTAACTTCCCCTTGCTGCCCTTGGGTATGTGCTCTCCCTCCCGGCACAGCTCGAGCACCACTGGTCACATCTGTACCTTCTACCCGACAGTCCACCTGTGCCCTTGAAATCACTGTTTTGAAAGGCAGTGATGGGTACTTTAGCATGTCCCCTCTTCCACAGCTGACCTCCATCAATTTTTTTCTTGCCAAGACTGATATCCTTACATTTTATGTCACCGTGGTCCATTTTCCATGATCTGTAGGTTGGTTTTAGAACCTGACAAACTACAAACAGTATTGCGTTATAATACCCCAGGTGGAGAGCGCCCCCTGGGGAGCTCAGTGGTGCTGCATTGGTACTTCAGGGGGCATCTGTGGTACGAGCCCCTGTGTCACTCCAAGAGACAGTCCAGAGCTTCAGGTAGAAATGAATTCTCTCCCCTACCCCATCTTGAACACAGATATTAGTATCTTACTGTAACTAGTTGAACCCCTTTTTTGTTTAAGTGTATTATTTTGAGAGAGAATATGAGTATGCAAGCAGGGAGGGGGGCAGAGAGAGAGGGAGAGGGAGAGAGAGAGAGAGAGAGAGAGAGAGAGAGAGAATCCCAAGCAGGCTCTGCATTGTCAGTCCCACTCAGGGCTCCATCCCACAAACTGTGAGATCATGACCTGAGCTGAAATCAAGAGTCGAATGCTTAATGTACTGAGCCACCCAGGTGCTCTGATCCCCTTTTCTAAAAAGCATAATCTGAACAAGGATTTTGGATATGGAAAACAATCACTAAGTACAGATAACATTTTCTGAATTCTCTTCATTTTTCTATAACACTTGACACTATGAACCACTTCTTTTTCTGGAACTGTCTCCTCAGTGTTTGAGAGCCTGCCCTCCTTGTTCTCTTCTCAACTTAAAAACTTGCTCCCCAGCTCTTGTTTTCCCCCTACTTGTCTCTTTAAAGATTCATTCTTATTCTTCTCTTTTGCCTCTATTGTTTCTAGTACCCAGAGGCCAAAGACTCCTCAGACCTTTATCTCCGATGCCAACATCTTTCCCCAACTCCAGAACTTAGCTCAGGCTGCCTACAGGACATTTTTGCCTGGATGGTCATAGGCATTGCACACTCTACATGCAGAAAATGGAGTTCAGTATCTTGTTCACAGCTGCTTCTCAGAGTGTACATTTTCTTGCTTAACAGAACCACCATCCAGTTCGTCTTTGAAGCTAGAAACCTAGACTCTATTTCTCTATAGCAGACACTGGTCATAAACTTGTTTCCCACTTTTCTGGAGAATTGCTAATCCACACTTCCCCAGTTCCACTGCAGTTAGCTATGGCAGAGGGGATGTGGGAAGAAATGTATGTTGCTTCCGGAACTGGCTCATCCAAATGATCTTCCTTGAGATCCTCCATTCTCTCCTTCTGTGACTCTTTGCTGGCTAGACATTGTCTAGCGTTGCTTTGTTTTGTTTTGTTTTCCTCTGCATTCTGGAAACGTCAATGTATCAGTCTTGAGTCAGGAAGGGACTTCACAGTTTCTGAAGGGATTATTACCGAGAATGCTCTTACCCAGTGTAATGGATAATTAGATGTCAACTTGGTAAGGCTATGATGCCTCGTTGTTTAGTCAAATACTAGTCTAGATGTTACTTGAAGATGGTTATTTTTTTTTTTTAGATGTGACTAACATTTACAGTCAGCCCTTAAGTAAAGCAGATTATCCCCCATAATGTGTGTGGGCCTCATTTAATGAGTTGGAAGCCTTAAGAGCAAAGACTGAGGTTTACTGAAGAAAATCTGCCTCAAGTCGGCAACATAGAAAGCCTTCTGAGTTTTTAGACTTGGACTTGCCAGACCCCACAGTTACATGAGTCAATTGCTTAAAAATCTCTCTCTCTCCCTATCTCTCTATTTAGCCCTCCATCCTATTGGTTTTATTTCTTTGGAGACTACTGAGTAGTCAAAGAAAAAGCCAATTTCTTTCCATATCTTTTTGACATTCCTATCACCATGTGAGTCTGGAGCTGGATTTAATCTGTGTCTATACTCACTCCAAACACTGCCCAATGAGAGAGATAAACCATAAGACTTTTTAAAGAATTAACATAATGGCCCTTTCTCCATCACATATCCTGAGGACAGGACTCCAGAAAATATGCATCCAAAAGGTTGGAATATCCTCTTAGAACTATCCCATCTCTCAACCCCTCTCCCATCCTATACTTGTACAAAAATGCACAGTGATGATTGAGGCCGAGGAATAGCAGCCTGCAGAAAGTCACTTTGATCTTGACTAGGATCTAGGGTTGCAGGTCAGCTACAGTGACCATTCCTGAGGAGTCAGACACTGAACAACAGCAAAATAAGAAATACTGAAAATGTAGCTCCTTTTCCTGATGTGGGAATTCACCGAAATTAACATCCCCTCTAATCCTGCAGTCCAGACACCACGCGGGACCCAGGCATAGCTGGAAAGGCTTCCGGTTTGCCAGGGGAATTTGTTCCCTTTCTCTGTCTGGCTCCTGCCATTGCACTTGTGGAATCATTGTCTAGACAGCATCCCTCCTGGGGCTCCAGTATTAGTCTTTGGTCTGCTCATCTCCCTTTCTTCCCAGTCAGCTCACTCGTTCTTAAGACTTCAGTGATCGCAATCACCTCTCTTCTGCCAACTTCCAGCCCCACTACTGCTCACTCCAATTCCAGTTCTCTCTGAGCTCGCCTCACTCACAGTATGCAATATGCCAGCTGTTGGACCAGTTCTCAAAGATTTACACAAACCACTGCCTGCTCCCTGCCTCCAAACCACTCATATCTACTCTCACCTTCACTCTCACTGACCCCTACTTTGCTCCAGTCTGTTCCTGCCTCTTCCTACATTTTGGTTGTGTCCCACATTTTAGATTCCATCCCATAGGTTGAATTATGGTAATTTCTCTCCTGGTCCTGTCACCACAGCCCTCATAAGAGACCTTCTCCTCTTGTTCCCTGGACCACCTCTCTACTTGGGGCTATTTCTTACCAGCCTCTCCACATGCAGGGAAGAGGTTCAAATATGTTCAGGTCTCACACCAATGTCCCAAATCAAGGTCATCAGCTCCCTTGGAACCTCTTATTTCTGGTTCCCTGTTTTTAACTACCAAGGTTTAAAACTTTAAAGACATTTTGCAATCAGCCGTCTCCTTTTATCTCTAAGTTCATTTAGCACCAAACCCCAACACTTCTGTATTTCTAAACCACCTCTAGGCCAGGCCCTCATCACCCTCACATGGTGATTTCCACTCAGCCTCCTGACCTCAGTTCTTCCCCTTCCACACATTCTGTACACCCCTACCACATTAATCTTTTTAAATTCTCTCTGGCAGCGCCTGGGGGGCTCAGTCGGTTACGTGTTCAACTTCAGCTCAGGTCATGATCTCACGGCTTGTGAATTCAAGCCCCACGTCGGGCTCTGTGCTGACAGCTCAGAGCCTGGAGCCTGCTTCGGATTCTGTGTCTCCCTCTTTCTCTGCCCCTCCCCTGCTCCTGCACTGTCTGTCTGTCTGTCTGTGTCTCCCTCTCTCACAAATATAAATAAACATTAAAATAAAATATCTCTTCATCCTGCTGCCTATCCCCTCTAAAGACTTAGGGCTCATTGTGTCCTAGAGCATCAAGTCTTGATGGCACGCTGTTGCAGAGGAGCGATAATGCTGACATGGGTATGGTGAGAGCACCTCCAGAGATTCATATTAGCCTTCGAAGCTGGGCAAGTTAGTAAGCTTCCCTGAATACGCATTTCTTATCCCTACTACAGTGGTAATAGGAAAGCACTTAAATTTTTTTTACTCTCAGACATCATTAAAATATGAGGTATAATTGGGGTTAACATAGTCTTTTTTTCTATGTCTTAAGATGTCCCATAAACTGGTCCCCAGGCAGTTGGAAGTTTTCCCCTAAATCTGGTCTTGAAAGTTCCAAGGCTCCCAGGACATAGCTGAAGTGCATGAATTATTTCCAGATATTGAATTTCCCAAATTGTTATATTCCCTATTGGTCTTATTTTGGGCTAGTAAAGTGACTATAATCTGGAGAGAGGCATTTTAGGAATCAAGGATAGGATTCTTATAATCCTAATATACAAAGATGATGATTAAAGTCACTGAAAAGGATGAGCTTTCCCAGGGGTGCCTGGGTGGCTCAGCTGGTTAAGCATCCAACTCTTGATTTCAGCACAGGTCATTATCTCACAGTTCATGGGATGGAGCCCCACGTTGGGCTCTGTGCTGACAGCACAGAGCCTGCTTGGGATTCTCTCTCTCCCTCTCTCTTTGGCCCTCCACTGTTTGCTGTCTCTCAAAATAAATAAAATAAAAATTAAAAAATTTTTTTAAGAAGAATGAGGTTTCCCAGACAATAACAGGATAGGAAGAGAGCTAAGGACAGAGCCTAGCACAACACCAGCCCAGGGCTGGATCATTTGTTAAATGTCCCAGAGCCTAGCTCAATGCCTACCATATAGTAAGTATTCAGTAAACACTTCTTGAGTTGCATTTTATTAAATAGTATATACATGTTTCATTTGCTCATTGACCCATTCACTCAACAGATACTTATTAAATGCTTAGAAAGCGTTCGTTTATGTGCTGGATATTGAGAATACATTGATCAAAATAAACACTCTCCTGGGAATTTACAGTTAGGGGATGGGAGATTGGAGACAGATGATGATCAAATAATTTCAACAATACAATCACCAACATGATAAACATATTCACTAGTCTAGAGTGTCAGGAAGCATCTTTTCTTTTTTTTTTTTAATTTTTTTTAACGTTTTATTTTATTTTTGAGACAGGGAGAGACAGAGCATGAACAGGGGAGGGTCAGAGAGAGGGAGACACAGAATCTGAAACAGGCTCCAGGCTCTGAGCTGTCAGCACAGAGCCCGACGCGGGGCTTGAACTCATGGACCACGAGATCGTGACTTGAGCCGAAGTCGGCCGCTTAACCGACTGAGCCACCCAGGCGCCCCAGGAAGCATGTTTTCTAAGAAAGTGACATGTAAGCTAAGATCTAAAGGCTGACTGAGTCATGGAATGTTCAATAAATTCTTATAAGTAGTGACTGATGGCCTCTGCTGGCTCTTCTGGGGAAGAGACTCTGACATGGAATTTCTGGGTGAGAGGAAGCAAGGGCTGTGCCAGGTGCCAGGCAACCAAATTTGTTTCTGCTAGTGAAGCCCAGTAAGGTTTCTCAAATCACCCTGTGCAAGCTGTTCCCCACTGGGTACAGAACTGCATTATTTAAGAGGGATAATGTTAAAAACCCGAGTGCAAAAATTACCTGGAAAAATATCGCAAGGCTCGTGCAAATCTTAAGCCTCATTTACACAATTTCAAGTTTGTCCTCCTAAGTCATATACTTGGGCATATCTTTGGAGCAATCTCAGTGGAGACCCCTGTGCTTGGAACCTAACTGAGCCTCTGGCTCCGTCCTGACAGGGGACAAGAGTACATATGTTTGGCACCAGACGAGAGACCAGCCTATAGCTAACCTCCCCCCCCCACCACCTCCATGATATAACTTTTCAATCTCTGGGTTTTTACACCCTCCGTGTTATTAATCTCTTTGCCTCTTTAAGGGCACAAGGCTAAATTAAGGATTAAAGGGAAGATGTGAGAAAAGCATTTTTCTTGTCACTTTAGTAATTTTTTTAAATTTTTAAAAAATGTTTGTTTATTTTTGAGACAGAGGGAGACAGAGCGTGAGTGGGGGAGGGGCAGAGAGAGAGGGAGACATAGAATCTGAAACAGGGTCCTGGCTTTGAGCTGTCAGCACAGAGCCCGATGCGGGGCTCAAACTTGTCAACTTCGAGATCATGACCTGAGCTAAAGTTGGATGCTCAACTGACTGAGCCACCCAGGCGCCCCTCACTTTAGTAATTTTTAAGGAAAATAATGCTTACAAAAATGGGATGGAATTTCCCAGCAACACTATAAGATCAGATTTTACTGAGTGTCATGGAAAACAAAGGTGATGTATTTATTATCGATATATTTTAGTGTTCTAATTCTTTTTTTAAATTTAATTTTAATTCTGGAACACTTGGGTGGCTCAGTTGGCTAAGCATCTGACTCTTGGTTTTGGCTCAGGTCATGATCTCATGGTTTGTGGGGTTAAGCCCCACATCAGGCTCTGTATTGGCAGCTCGGGATTCTCTCTCTCTTCCCCCCACCCCTTTGTCCCTTCCCTACTCACTCATTCTGTCTCAAAATAAATAAAATAAACATTAAAAACTAAATTTAATTTTAATTCCAATATAGTTAACATAATAGTTTCAGGTGTACGATATAGCGACTCAACAATTCCACATATTATTCAGTGCTTGTTACAATAAGTATACTCCTAACCTCCTTCACCAATTTCACCCACCCCTGTCTCACCTCCCCTCTGGTAACCATCAGTTTATTCTTTATCATTAAGAGTCTGTTTCTTGGTTTGTCTCTTTTTTCCTTTGATTGTTTTGTTTCTTAAATTCTATACATGGGTGAAATCATACGGTATTTCTCTTTGGCTTATCCAGTTTAGCATTGGCTTATCCAGCTTAGCATTAGACTCTCTAGATCCATCCATGTTGTTGCAAATGGCATGATTTCATTCTATATATATGTATCTCACCCTTTCTTTAGCCATTCATCTATTGATGGACACTTGGTCTGCTTCCACCATTTGGCCAATATAAATACTGCTGTAATAAACATGGGGGTGCACGTGTACTTTTGAATTAGTGTTTTCATATTCTTGGGGTAAATATCCAGTAGTGTGATGACTGGATCATAAGGTAGTTTTATGCATAATTTTTTGAGGAACCTCTCTACTGTTTCCCACAGTGGCTGCAGTTGGCATTTTCACCAGCAGTGCCTGAGAGTCCCCTTTCCTCCACATCCTCACCAATGCTTCCTGTTTCCTGGGTTGATTTTAGCCACTCTAACAGGTATGAGGTGATACCTCATCGTGGTTTTGATTTGCATTGCCCTGATAAGTGATGTTGAGCATCTTTTCACATGTCTATTCACCATCTGGAAAATTTCTTTGGAGAAATGTCTTCATTTCTTCTGCCCATTTTTTACAAACATTTTTTAATGTTTGTTTTTGAGAGAGAGAGAGAGAGAACGCGAGAGAGAGCGAGCGTAAGCACAGCAGGGGAGGGGCAAAAAGAGGGAGAGAGAATCTGAAGCAGGCTCCACTCTGTCAGCAAAGAGCCCAATGTGGGGTTCGAACCCATGAACCATGAGATTATGACCTGAGCTGAAATCAAGAGTTGGTCACTTAACTGACTGAGCCACCCAGGCATCCCTCTTCTGCCCATTTTTAATTGGATTGTTTGTTTTGGGGGTGCTGATTTGTATACATTCTTTATATATTTTGGATATTAACTCTTTATTAGATGTATCATTTATAAATCTCTTCTCCCATTCAGTAGGTTGTCTTTCAGTTTCGTTGGTTCATTCTTTTGCTGTGCAGAAACCTTTTATTTTGATGTAGTCCCAGCAGTTTATTTTTGTTTTTGTTTCCCTTGCCTCAGGAGATATATCTACCTACATGTTGCTACAACCAATGTCAGAGAAAATACTGTCTGTGCTCTCTTCTAGGATTTGCATGCTTTCAGGTCTCACATTTAGTTCCTTAAGCCATTTTGAGTTTATTTTTATGTTTGGTGTAAGAACGTTGTCCAGTTTCATTCTTTTGCATAGGGCTATCCAGTTTTCCCAACCCTATTTGTTGAAAAGGTGATGTACTTTAGTGGGTGCTCACTTGTCCAACCATTGAAAGGCTGCTTCTCATGGACGCTGGAACTTTCCAAGGTTTTCTTCAGACTAAGTGTGAGGCTCTGTCATTCAGGTATTTTTTCCCTCTCTTCCTTTAACACCTTGCATAAATGAATGTTCTAATCCTAAAGCAGAATGCACATGCAGGAATTAAAAAATGAATTATGGAAGCAAATATGATGCATGTGAGAAAAACAGACCGCACTGCTTACGTTTATCCTGTATTTTCATCTTGCTTTATTATTTTTTAATGTTCTCTTCTATCGTTGAGCACATCACAAACCTTTTGGGAAGCCGTCTCATCATTCATCTTTCACATTATTTCTCAGAGCAACTTAATACCTGGTTTTTTTTTTTTACATTTTATAACATTGAGAGGGACAGTTGCATAAAATAGTACCATAATACAGAGCTGTGATGTCTTCTAAATATCTGAGTCACAGCTGGATTATTAAACTAGTTAAATAGTTTAAAAAGGCACTTTTCTTAACATTTGGAATTATTATTGTATTTATTTGCTTTCATTTCCTGCTCTTTTAGTGACTAGATTCTTTCTTTAATTTAGTAAAGTATATTTGTTCTCTTTTGTGCTTGCAAGTCTGTGAAATCTCTATGAAGCTGGAAGGCACACAGCTCTAAAACCAGGGCTGGACTCATGCAGGGTCTGGTTTATCCTTGAGCTCCACAATTTATGAGCCCTTGTTCCAGGCCCTGTTTTTCTTCAGTCAATAGTTTTTCATGTACCCAAAGTCTCATGCCTAAGGAAACAAAAATACAGCACCCCAGTGTGGAGAGACCATCATCCCTAAACCAAATGCTTTTGTTTTGTGACTATCCTTGCTCTGAAAACAGCATGTTTTCGAAAATCAAGAGATTGAACAAAGGGCATAAAAGAAGACAGATGGTAAAGAAGATAAAGGTGGCCAGGGTCAGAGAAGAAAGTAAGAAAAGGAAAAAGGTAACTGAGGCTAAAGTTTAGCAGATCTCATGGTCTCTTATTTTTAGAGATGTCAAGTTGTTATCTCTTCCCATTACTTGCTGGATTTAGTATTTAACATTTTTTTTTAATTTTTTTTTTAACGTTTATTTATTTTTGAGACAGAGAGAGACAGAGCATGAACAGGGAATGATCAGAGAGAGAGGGAGACACAGAATCTGAAACAGGCTCCAGGCGCTGAGCGGTCAGCACAGAGCCCGACGCGGGGCTCGAACTCACGGACTGTGAGATCATGACCCGAGCCGAAGTCGGACACTTAACCGACTGAGCCACCCAGGCGCCCCAGTATTTAACATTTTAACATTTTCAAGGTCAGCGTGGATGGAGGGTGCTTGAATGGGAGAGGAACAGGCCACGTAGGGTTTGCCTCCTTTCAGGAGTTAGATATGAACTCTATGACCTTTGTGGGCAACTAACAAAAATGTATTCCATCTACCATTGCCAAAAATGGGACATTCACTTGAATATCTTAAGATATCTCACAGAAAGCAAGGCAGGAAGTCTGCTGTGTCTACAGGAATGCAAGCAGAAATCAGGGACCATGCGGTTTATTGTCTTACCAGGCCCATGTGTTTTTTTTTTTTCCCTTTGTACATCTCTGCTTTATTTCTCTCACTCTCCCTTAGACTAGCTTTCTCTGCTTCTCTGCATTGGGCCTCTGATAAACACCCCATCTCAACACCCCAAACTGCAAATATTCAGCATAGAAAAACTTTTAGGTTCATGTCAACCAATGAATGGCCTCCTTCTGGATCAAGTGGCCCCTCTTATCCAATCAGTTGAAGCCAGTGGGCGGGGCCGGATCTTATGGTATAAAAATCGACTTTAGAGCCACATAACTGCATAGAAAGGAGATGTGGTGAGGCAGAATCCCCACAACCTATTCATTGCATTAATGCCTTAATTTTTTGCTTCAGCTCTGAGGAGAAATGGAGAGGGCAGAGGGGAAGTGAGAAGGTCCTGACTTGTCCACTAAAAAATCTGGCACTATATCTACACACTGACAAATATTTTGTGAACAGAATACAGTGATGGCAGTGTAGAAGGAAAAGCAGGAGAGTGGTAAATATGGATGATAGTATTTGATTTCATACTCGTTTTCTTGCAATGGTCTTTTAAAATTCTCATTTGGAAACGATTCCAAAGTGACTGATGTACCCATACACAAATATATCCGTACTCAACACCCTCAGATTTCAGGGCGATGCTCCTGAAAATCACACTGGATGTCATTTTACATCCAGTAGGATGCCTAAAATTAAAAGCACTGATAATTTGAAGTGAGGGTAAAAATGTGGAGAAATTGAGCTCTCATGCATTGTGGGTAGCAATGTAGAGTTGGCACAACTTTGAGAAACTCTGATTACATACAAACCTACCCTACACTCCAGGAATTTCACTCCTAGGTATATAAACCCAAGAGAAATGAGTGCATGTATCCCCCAAAAGACATATACAAGAATGTTTATAGAAGCTTTATTCTTAACCCCAAACTGTAAACAACCCAGCTGTTTGACCATAGTAGAATAAATGGCAGTGTATTCATATAATGGAATATTACACAGCAGTAAAGAGGAATGAACTGCTACCTTCAACATTGATGCTCAGATATAATCTTGAGTGAAAGAAGCCAAAAACAAGAGTAAATGTTATAAGTATATACTGCATGCTCATTCTATTTATATGAAGTTCAAGAATTAATTATTAAAAAAAAGAACTGATTCTAGATGTCAGATTAATAATTACTTTTGAGGGGTTGTTGACTGATAGGACATGAGAGAGCCTCATGGGGTAACAAAAATCTTCCAAATATTGATATGAGTGGTTGTTAAATAGGTGTAGACTTCTATAAAAATTAATTGAACTGCACACTTTAAAAATGTATGCTCTTTCTTTAATGTTTATTTATTTTTGAGAGAGAGAGTGTGAGCAGGGGAGAGACAGTGAGGGAGAGACAGAATCTGAAGCAGGCTCCAGGCTCTGAGCTGTTAGCACAGAGCCTGGTGTGGGGCTCGAACTCACGAACCGCAAGATCATGACCTGAGTTGAAGTCAGATGCTTAACCAATTGAGCCACCCAGGCACCCCAAAAACGTGTGCCTTCTGCTACATGTAAGTTACTTAAAAATTTTTTCTAAATCCATTTTCTGCCTTCACACGAAAAGACTGGTAGGATTTCTCCAGGACCATAGAACATCCGATCAGAACCCTTTCTGTTCCTTGCTGATGCTCAAACATACTCATCTGGTACCATGATGTTCTTGTAAATATTGCTTGTAAATGTCTTGGTTTGATGACACCATATGAACAAATAATAGTAGAACTCTCCCTTCAGTGTTGTCTAGAGGGGTGGGCTAGGCACAGACTAGTATTTTGGTGGGTGGTGACATGAAACGCAGATTGGGGGGCCCGGGGAGATGAGCATACAGCATGCTTGCGGCACATTCCATGCTGTGCCTTGGGGACGACTCATGGACAGAAAAACAGATTTCTACTAGTGTGTTAGTTAGCTCAGAGCCCGTCCTGACTAGAAATACAGCATCCTCCACATTTCCCTTCCTCTGTTTTTTGACAGGAGGCATTGTGCAAGGAGGTCTTCAAGGGGTCCTGGAGGACAGTGGGGCTTTCCCTCACTGTCAATGCCTTTCCCTAATGACATAGGTTTATAGCATCCTTTGTAGTACAAAAACAAACCAGAGGTACATCATCTCCCCTCACTTTCCCTCTCTGCTGGGCCTTCCTCAGTGTCCTGTCCTGGACAGGCACCCAATATGAGCTTCTAGGCCCTGGCAAGGTTGAGCCTTTCTTTGTGAACCCCAGGGTGGGCCCTTTTAATTAATCTCCAAAGCATCTGGATCCTGTTTCTCAACACAGGTTAAATAACTAAGCTCCTTGAACCCCTCTATCTAAGCTCCATGAGAATGAAAAAGGGAACTACTTTCTGAGGGATTTGCCTCGGTTCCATAATATCTTCCTTATATGAGTTGACAAGGTGCTAAACTCCATTCCCAGGCATGGATGTCACCCAGAATGGCAGATCATTTTAATTTCTGAAATGAGAGCAGTACATTGTGAGATTGAGCAACGCTTGTGTGAAATCTCTGAGCAGAACTTGGTTTCCTCCTCTCTGTTCTTGATGGTTTGTCTTTGCCACACCCTGCATCCCTTCTTGCCTTCTCTCTCATTTCCTTTGTGTCCTTTCTCTGAGATGCCCAGCCTACTTTCTCACTGTGTTTCACTAATTTTTCTCTCCCATCAGTCATATCTCCTAACGTCCTTTCCTGTAGCATCACTTTTGTCCTGGGAGTTGGACTGGGCCACCCCATGCTATGTACTCGACTATTATTTCCCTCTTCCTCTAGCATGCCTCCATTTTACCATTTGACTTAACAAATAAGTAAAATTTTGAGAGCCATTTATGTTGACATTTTCATTTATTAAAACATGTGTTATTATAAATATCAATCTGTTTTTCATTTTAACCAAATACACAAAAGAAGATTAGATGACCTTCTTTGTGTCTTCCAGCGTAAGGAGAAATTTAACGTCAATTCTTATCACTAGAAAGTTTTCATACCTGACTGGTTTTTTGTTTGCTCGTTTGTTTTTGGGGGTTTTGGGTTTTTTTTTTTTAGAAATTTCAAACAAATATAAAGGTATGATGAAGCCCCATGCACCTGTCACCCAACTTAAACAATTTGTCAATCTTGTTTCATTTTATCCACCACACATATTTTCCCTTTTTAAAATTAAAGCAAATCCCAGATGCCCTTTTATCTTATTGTCCCTGCTTCAATGTATTCACTGATCTTCAAGATTCACAAAGAAATACAAAGACAGAAGGTGTAAGAAAATCATATAAAAATGTTTATAAAACTGTCCATTTTCACTGGTAAATTTGTTTGGAAATGTAAAGAACCAATTTATTTACAGGATAAGAACATTCAATTGTGTTTCCTATTATTCCAGAACCTCAAGGGTAGGAATTCATAATAAAAAGGCTTTTATTTTTCAAATAGCATTTATTCTTAGTGTTTCCCAGATATATCCACTTACCACACGGTTCCTACCCTTCTTGAGACCTGTGGACTGGAACCAAAACATGACGCTTCAAATAATTAGTGAGAGGGAGGATGGCCATCGCACAATGTGCTCTGTGGTTTACAACCAGTAGGGCAACTTATTTAGAAGTCTAAAATGTCTTCATTTCTAAAACTTCAAGTTCACCCAGTGCCAAATGGTTATTTGATGTTAAAACTTTCAAATAAACCAGAGACCGTGGGAGGTACCATGCATCAGTAGGTCAGAACCAAAGGATAATGATGGTAGCTTTTCTGTCAGGCGTGTTCTTGTTCCTAAGCCCTTCTGTGCTTTTTTTTCCCCAAAGGAGGCGAACCGTTTATTAAGCAGGTCTGGGGTTCCAGAATTGGAAAACCTCATTAAACTTAGATTCTGCTGAGTTTTGCAAAGATAGCTAGAGAGGTCCCAATGGTTCCTACTGTAGAAATATTTTATTCTGTGTAAATTGCTTCTTGTTGGAATGAGTTTGGAAGCTGGGATATTGGCCTTTGGCTTGCCTCATATTAACAGCTTTACCTTTGAGGGTAGGAGTGATTGAGAATGGCTCGTCTTCATTATAAGTCTCAGGCCAGTGGTGGAGGGTTGAGGGTTCAGCCTGAAATTTGTGATAGTGGCAGCTCCCACTATTTCTATTGGGAGTGCTTAAAAGATAGTAATCTGAGGCTTTGTCTCAAAATTGTATTTGTCTAGGACTTTATGTAAAATCAAAGACTGGGTGTCCTGATAGATTACTGGGGAGATAAAGGGAGAGAAGGTGCAAAAGCTCTGGTGTTGCTTCATGTCTACACATGGGTAGATTTCCACAGTCTCTTCCATCCGCATAGGTTTCTATAGCCAAACTTTCTCTTGGCTAATTCTCTCACAGAGCTCTTCAATGAACTTTACTTATGGATGAACCCATACAGAGTACATAGCATTGTTATCATTATTATTAATTTACTTACATCCTGCTTATTTCTGATAACCTGAGGCAGCATAGAATGTCCAGTTGTCCTTAGTCGATGGTCTTGACATTGAATTGTAATCTGTGTGCATAGGGATCATTGACAGACCTGTCAATTCAGGATCAGCAGCAGTCACAAGATAGATTTTCTTTGACCAGGGAACTTTAAAGTTGTCTTATTTGTCATTCTGCATTCTAGATTATCTACCCTGAAGTTTATCATCTAAAAGCAGATTTTGGGGGTACCTGGATGGCTCAGTCAGTTAAGCATCTGACTTCGGCTCAGGTCATGATCTCGTGGTTTATGAGTTCGAGCCCCATGTTGGGCTCTCTGTGCTGACAGCTCAGAGCCTGGAGCCTGCTTTGAATTCTGTCTCCCTCTCTCTCTGCCCCTACCCTGTTCACACATTCATTCATTCTCTCTCTCTCTCAAAAATAAATAACCATTAAAATTTTTTTTCTTTAATTAAAGCGGAGGATCTTAACCTCAGGATGGGCAGTAGGAGGATCTGTGAATGCCCTGAAATTATAGGTACAATTCATTGCGTAAGGCCTTTTTCTGGAGAGTCTACTTTTTCCATTAGATTTTCAAATGATTCCATCACCTCAAAAGGTTAAGACTCACTGTTTACTAACAGGGTTTCTAGGTGGAATATAGGAAAAAATTAGAGAAGGCAGAAGTTCTTCTTCCATATGGGTCTTCACTACTCAATCATTTTGTCCTATGACAACATGAGAAGTGAGTCCTCGGAGTTTGAACCCAGCTTCTCCATTTCTTGAGGCTCTCTATTGGTTGTTATAGCAATAAGAATTCTTAAAGGGCCTTCTTGTTAACAATGTCAAAACCACATAACAGCTGTGAAGCTGAGTTGGCTTCTCTCCCAAGGGCTTGTCAAAAACTCCAAAAGTGGTAAGGCCACTTTCAGAGGCATTACACACGCACTAAATGACAGAATGTCTACTTGATGTAGGTGAACTGCAAAAAAGTTGTTCACTTCATCCCTTTTATGATCCTTAGATGTCTAACATGTTTAGATATTTATAGCAATATGGTCAAGTGGACTCATACCAACTGTCATTTTCTATAAACTTTGAATCCTCTTTTACCAAATACAGACATAGTAAGTATACCAGCAATGTCCCTGACCTACTTGGGCAGATGAAAAGCATTTAAAAAATTATCCACAGTGTTCACCTCCATGGATAAGAATAAGTGAGAAGTGTAAGTATCATTAGGAATAACAGGCTCTTAATTGTAGGAAAAAATCTTTCATCTGAAAAGCTGAAATACAGGCATGCACTCTTACTGCCATTACAAAGCTGCATAGTTTGTCTTCAAACTATAAAGCCTAGGCTTTATAAAGCCTAGGCTTTCAGATTTCTAGTTCTGCCTTGATGTGGCATTTTTTTTAAATTTTCAGTTTCATATTTCTTGAGTTTTTATTGTTGTTAAGCTCTAAATATAAAAAGGACACTTGAGAGGCACCCGGCTGGCTCAGTTGGGAAAGCATGCAACTCTTGATATTGGGGTTGTGAGTTCGAGCCACACATAGGGTGTAGAGATTACTACAAAAAAAAAAAAAAAAAGACACTTGGTCACCATCCTTGAAAACATCTCTTTTAAAAAAAAAATAACTTCAGCACATACACTTGGAGCCCTCTAAAGCAGAGTTTCCCAAATTGTAGTTCATGAACTCTGGTGGGTGGTGGTGAAATCAATTTTAGAGTGTGGTGATGTGGACTTTTTTTAAATGAAATAGAATATAAAATATGAGAAGGCATCAGATATAGTAAGTATAAGTAATTTTGTGAAATTTTTGTTATTTATGTGTATTTGTGTCTTGACAGTGATGTGCTGGTAAATATTTAACAACTGGCTCTCTGGAAAATAGGTGTATGTGTATATTTTCATAAATTGATTAGAAATTCTGATATAAAGTAGCTCATAATTTACAAATAATAATAAATATACAGTATTCTTCGTGGTAAATTTCATATAGCCAATTAATGTTCACAGAATGCTTCCACTGATTTTGCCAAGCTTTTGTATCCTTAACCAACCTATGGTTGCAATTCAACTCCAGTTTGATAAAATCAGACTATGCATAAATGCCTGATTTCTATCTGCTTTAGCAAAGAAGTCCCTCACATGCTGAGGAATAAGTGTATTCCAACATGAACATTAGTTGATATTTTCATTTATGTTGATAAGTAAGATGAAGGCAAAACAATGAAGACCTGTCCAAGCTTCACTAATTCATCAATAATGTGAGTGAATCTTTGTTGAATCAGATCCTAATTTTCAAATGCTGGAAGAATATCTCCTTAATTTTTTAAAAGTAATCTCAACACCCAACAGGGGGCTTGAACCCATGATCTCGAGATCAAGAGTTGCATGCTCTACCAACTGTGCCAGCCAGGCACCCCAATATTTCCTTAATTTTTGTGCTATTGACAAGGTAACAGCTATGGACACTTTTAAATTCAACCTGCATTAATATTTTCTCTATAACTTTCATGAGGAGACTATCAACAAAACAATAAATCAAGCCCTGATTTACTGTGTTCGCCAATTTCTGTTGTAAATTTTCCCACCTTGACAATTTCAAGGAACCACAGGGACATCACAGAATCTGGAATTGGGAAGAGGTCCATAGTAGCACATCATTCTATGGTACTCTTAGCACATAAATGCAGAAGACATAACTTCAGGAGCAATGATAATAGTAAAATGGTAGTAAATTAATTAGGAAGTTATGAGTTTGGAGTATAACCTTTGTTTTTTTTAATTGAGGTATTGACATATAATATTAGTTTCAGGTATACAGCATAATGATTCAATATTTGTATGTATCATGAAATGATTGCCACACTATGTCTAGTTAACATCCTTCACTATATTTACAGAAAAAAGTGTTTGTAATGAGAGCTTTTAAGATTTACTCTGAGCAACTTTCAAATATGCAATATAGCATTAACTATAATCACCATGCTGTATGTTATGTCTCTATTACTTATTTTATAACTGGAAATTTGTACCTTTTGACTCCCTCAGCCACCCCACAACCCTCCACCTCTGCAATCAGTAATTTGTTCTCTGTATCTCTAATCTTGGGTTTTTTGGGATTTGTTTTGTTTTGTTTTTAGATTTCTCATTTAAGTGACGTTACATAGTATTTTTCTTTGACTTACTTCACTTAGCATAATGCCCTCAAGGTCCAACCATGTTGTAGCAAATGGCAAGATTTCATTCTTTCATATATATATATATATATATATATATATATATATATATATATATATATATATTTCATTCATATATATATATTCATTCATAAAGATTTCATTCTTATATATATAAATATATATTTATATATACAATATAAAATTGTGTGTGTGTGTGTGTATATATATATATATATATATGAATTTCTTGATCCATTCACCCATCAGTGGATGCTTAGGCTGTTTCCATGTCTTGGCTGCTGTAAATAATGCTGCAATGAACATGGGGTGCATATATCTTTTTGCAGTAGTGTTTTCATTTTCTTTGGGTAAATGCCCATAAGTGGAATTGCTGAGTTATATAATAGTTCTATTTTCAGCTTTTTTTGGAACCTCAAACCTAAGGCCCTGAACTCTTTTGGCTCTCAAGGTCCCACATGATTTTTCTTGTGTTCACTGGCCACACCTTCTCACTTTCACTGACAAGTGTTGTAGCATCCCAGGTCTTGGTCCTAGGCCATCTTCCCTAACTATGTATAGTCTCTCTCTAGGTGACTTTATATACCTTCTATTTGCTGGGGCCTCCCAAAATTCTATCTGCAGATGAGAACATTCTTTCTCATCATCAGATTGGCTACAGCCTGCCATGTCAGCATCTCCACTTGGACACCTCGCAGCCATCTATCTCAAAGTGTTTGGATCCTCACTCACCCTCACTCCTCCAGCTCTTCTTTTCCCAATCTTCCTAATGTCAGTAAGTGGAATCCCCAAATGGCCCCTCAAAATCCTTCTGGAAGACAAAAATCGCATCAGCTGTTTGAATAGAGAATTGTTAACTACGTATAAAGTCGTTAGCTTGAAACGAGGTATAAAGTTGCTAACTGAAAGGGTGGAAAGAGGACTTAAAGTATGGTGGAGACAGCGACTGCAGAAAGCAGCTATTTAGCCCTTATGGCTGAGATCATAATGATTAGCATTTAGAAACGTAAAGGAAGGGTACGCTGCTGAGCTGAAACTCTGAGCTCTGAGGAGGAGGACTCTGCTTGGTGGGTGCTGCTATCTCTGCGGAGGGCATGATGAAGTTAGTCCTGCAAATGTTGGGAAAACTGCAAGCTGGCTTCAACTGCTGCTACCAGAGGGATTAGGTGCTGTCAGGGGGAAGAAGCTTGGCCAGGATGAGGTGCTCAGAAACAGGAAGCAGATGCCAGAAGCAAATCGCTTCTTCCTCCTCAGCCTTGTGGTTCCCTATAACACTGGGACTGGCAGGACCTAACAAGGAGCCAGCTGGCAAAGTAGAAGGGTAGTTTACAGAGGTCTAGTCCTGGTGTCACAAAGCACAATGCAGAAAGGAGTGTTTGGAGCTGAGGACAGTAAATCCTAATAACTGTCAAAGCCAACTGGTTGGCCAATCAAACCAGAAGCCTACAAGTGATCATTGTTTCCTTTTTAAAAAAGTTTTTTTTCTCAGAGGTGCCTGGGTAGCTCAATCAGTTAAGCGTTGGACTCTTGACTTTGGCTCTGGTCGTGATCTCATGGTTCATGAGATCCAACCCCCCCCATCAGGCTCTGCACTGACAATGTGGAGCCCGTTTGGAATTCTCTCTCTCCCTCTCTGCCTACCCCCTGCCCTGTTCATGCTCTCTCTCTCTCTCTCTCTCTCAAATAAATAAATAAACAAACATTAAAAATTTTTTTTCTCATATCTAACCTATCACCACATCCTGAAACTTCTGCCTCCAAAATATATTCTGTCTGTCCACTTCTCTCCATCCTGGACACTGCCACCTCCTGGACCAAACCATTGTCAGTGGTGGATGACTGCAGTGGTCTTCTACTGGTATTTCCCCTTGCTTCCTGAAATGTATCTTCTCACAGTAATCTAAATGGTCTTTAAAAACATAAACACTCTAGTAGCTTCCCATTGTACATAGAATAAACCCAAATTCCTCACCGTGGTTTGGATTGCCTCTCTCACCCAGTCTTCTATAACTTTAGCCATTGCCTCTCTCATTCAGTTTTCTATGGGTTTATTCTTTGAGCATGGCATGCTGGCACCAGCCTCAGGGCTTTATCTTGCTCTTGCCTCTGCCTGAACTCTTCTTCTCCCTGCACAGAACTTGTTCCTTATCATTCACACCTCAGCTCCGATGTCACCTGCTTAGACATTTATCACCCACTTTCCAGACTACCCATCCTAAAATGCCTCTTTAGAGGCGATTATAATAATTTTGTTCATTTCTTTGTTCCTGTGGGCCATTTTCCCCACTAGAATGTAAGCCTGAGAGGACAGGAACATGGCTTTATTTATCGCTCACACCTAGGATAAATGTCTGGTGAGTAGAAGGAATTTAATAAATGATAAATTATGAATCTCTTTAGTTCTCAGAAGAGTTTTCCCCTATTCTAAAAATGATGAAAAAGAATATAGAAAGGGTAAAATCTAGTGGTGCAAAAAAAAAAAAATGAATCATGTAGCATAACTATAACCTAAACTCTTTCTTAATTTTAATGCTACATTTTAGCCTTTAATTTGTACATGTAACACCTAGATTGCATGCATCTCCAAAAAAACTATAATTTAAATACGTTTTCCTCTCCATTACCTAAGGAAAGATGTGCATTACCTTGTCACAGTCACCTGCTCTACTGTGGGAGCTGCCTTTTCATTGCAACTTCCAAAAATCATGGAGGAAATTGACAGCCAGCTTTTTTGAATGAGCAGAGTGGATTATTTTAAGAAGATATAATTTTTCTAAGCGCTGCCATCCACAAATAGGTTTGGGAGGGGGAGCACCATAGGTGGCCTATGTCTTCCTTTCCTTAAAGAAAAACCAAGTGTTGGATTCCGATTAGCAAATAGAACACACTTGGTTCATCTGAGTTTCCATGTCAAATATTTCCACTGATCTGAGTTGGCTGCTCAGAGTCTAACTGATCTTTCTCTGTGACAACTCTAGTTCACATGAGGAAGCAAGAAAAATATTCTCAGATCTTATATTACTTAAAAAAAATTGAAGTTATTACTCTGGAGAACTTTCACAGACATAGAATCGGCATTATCTCAAATTTCCCATGAGTATGCCAGCCATAATGAAAGGTTGCTAAGAAATATTTTATTTCCATCAAAGAACTACTTTGGGGAAATGGAGCCATGGGTGTTTCCCACTGCCCCAGGCTCTAAAGTCCTTCTTAACAGGTTCATTTTAGTTTCTTGGGTATTAGCTAGAGTCATCCTGGAAAATCTCTACAAGGTGAAATAGTAATATGTTCCTAAATTATGGGATTAT
The DNA here is from genome assembly GCF_027475565.1 of Acinonyx jubatus. Classification (NCBI taxonomy): domain Eukaryota; kingdom Metazoa; phylum Chordata; class Mammalia; order Carnivora; family Felidae; genus Acinonyx; species Acinonyx jubatus. The sequence continues at coordinate 92,078,039 of NC_069387.1, read as the reverse complement.
TTTCTGTGCTTCAAGCATTTAAAATATCTACAGGAGTTAGCCGTGAGCAAATACTTCAAGATATGGTCTGTACTCATTACATTACATTGCCTCTTGTTAAGTTGATGATCCCTCAGATTGCTAAGATTTCCCACCAAGAGATACCTAATTTACACAACTCCTCACTTTCCAGTAATTTCTGCCATCAGAAATTGGCTTGAGACAAAGAAGTTCCAGTAGCGAACCTGGGATGCATTTAATAGGACACATGAGAAAATAAATTCTGTTTATGTTAGGAAGAATATATAACACACTGCAAACATGCTGAACATGTTCTGATTTCCAAATCCTATTGAAAAGTTTCCTGGCCTGATGCCTAGCAGTAGCTAGAAGGTACAAGATGGTAAAACTGTCTTCTCTTCTCGTATAGCTTTGCTTATCTTAAAAATCACTCACTGCTTTGGTCTTAGTGCCAATTTTCCCTTCACGACACAAAAAGCCAGTAACTGGTGTTCTCCTCGCACCCCAGTGCCAGGATTTATAACAGAGTAGCCATTTTTTTACCTTGTTCTTATGTCTTTAGCTTCCTAGGAAATACTACACTGCATCATTTCACCTTATCAGATTGGCAAAGAATAAAAGCCTATAGTACCGAGTGTTGACAAGGATGTAGAACAATGAGAACATTCATACAGTGCCGATGGGAATATAAATTGGTCAATCCCCTTGGAAATCAACTCGTCAATATTTAGAATCCTTTGAGATCTGAATAACCCCTAGCGTTACTACTTCAATAATACTTCTAAGAATACACTCTAAGCATTTGCATAAGAAAACACTTGTAAGAATATTCATTAAGGTCTTATTGTTAATTGTAAAAATTTGAAACAGGACAAATTTCCATCAAAAGTAGAATTGTTGAATTGGGGTATATTGAACACAATAGAGTACTTCTTAGCAATTAAAATGAACTAATTAGAGCTGCATGTTTCCTAAAACAAATACAAGACCTGAATTAGATACAGAAAATATTAAAATTATACAATGTTGGGCTATGGATACATTGACATTTTCTATACTTTCCTGTTTTTCTAATGTTAGAGGGAACAAACCCACTACCTCTGCAGGTAGTTTATTTTCTTTCAATAAATTGGGTTGAGCATTTTCTAGGGGTCAGGCATTATGCTAAGTGCTTAGGAGTCAAAGAGTACCTGTCCTCAGAGGGCTTAGAATCTAGCGGCGGCTGGTCCTGAAACCACCTCCTTTAGCCCCATGGCAATTAATTTGTACCTCTGTTATCTTCTGCTTCATATTATGGTTTCATATTTCATGACTTCTTTCCTTCTATAGTAGTGCTATCCCATAGAACTTTCCATAATGATCAAAATATTCCATATCTATGCAATCTAATACTGTAGCCACTAGCCACCATATAGCTATTAAATACATGAAATAAAGCTAGTGTTATTGGATAACTGAATTTTTTTAAGTTTATTTATTTTTGAGAGAAGGAGTGTGCATGGGAGAGGGGTAGACAGAGGGGGGACACAGAATTCTGTCACCACAGAGTCTGATGTGGGGCTCGAACTCATGAATTGTAAGATCATGACCTGAGCTGGTCGAATGTTTAACGGACTGAGCTACACAGGTGCCCCCAGGTAACTGAATTTTTTTTAATGTTTTTTTTTTCTTTTTATTTTGAGAGAGAGGGAGAGAGAGAGAGTGAGCAGGGGGAGGGGCAGAGAGAGAGAGGGAAAGAGGGAATCCCAAGCAGGATCTGTGCTGTCTGCGTGAAGCCCAACCTAGGGCTCTATCCCACATACCGTGAGATCATAACCTGAGCCTAAACCAAGAGCCAGAGGCTCAACCGATTGAGCCACCCAGGTGCCCCTGGGTAACTGAATTTTTAATTTAACTTTTAAAATTGAAGTATAATTAACATGCAGCGTTATGTTAGTTTCAGGTGTATAATATAATGACTCAATTCTCTTCACTTCTCAGTGCTCATCATGATAAGTATACTCTTAATCCCCTTTATTTTACCCATCCCCCAAACCCACCTCCTCTTTGGCAATCACCAATTGTCTGTATTTAGAAGTCTGCTTTTTTGTCTGTTTCTTAAATTCCACATATAAGTAAAATCATATATTTGTCTTTCTCTAATTTATTTTTGCTTAGCATTATATCTTCTAGGTCCATACATGATGTCTCAAATGGCAAGATTTAATTCTTTTTTATGGCTGAGTAATATTTCATTATAGATTCATAACGCATCTTCTTTATTGATTCATCTATTGATGGACACTTGGGTTGCTTCGATATCTTGGCTATTGCGAATACTGCAATAAACCTAGGGGTGCATATGTCTTTTTGAATTAATGTTTTCATTTTCTTTGGGTAGATACCCAGTAGTAGAATTACTGGATCATATATATAGTAATCCAATTTTTAATTTTTTTGAGAAACCTCCATACTATTTCTCATAGTGGCTGTACCAATTTGCATTCCCACTGACAGTGCACAAGGGTCCTTTTTTCTCCATATCCTCACTAACACTTGTTATTTCTTTTTCATTTTAGCTGTTCTGACACGTATAAGGTGGTGTCTCATTGTGTGTTTTTTTGTTCTTTAAGTTTATTTGAGAAAGAGAAAGTGCAAGTGGGAAAGAAGCAGAAAGAGAGGGAGAACCCCAGCCAGGCTCTCCACCATCAGTATGGAGCCTGATGCAGGGCTCAAACCCATGAACCGTGAGATCATGACCTGAGATGAAGTCAGATGCTTAACCAATTGAGCCACCCAGGAACCCCTCATTGTGGTTTTGATTTGCATTTCCTTGATGACTAGTGATGCTGAGCATCTTTTTGTGTGTCTGTTGGTCATCTGCATGTCGTCTTTGGAAAAATGTCTATTCAGGTCCCCTGCCCGTTTTTAAATGAGATTATTCGGGTTTTTCTTTTCTTTTTTTTTCTTTTTGGTGTGGTATAAGTTCTTTATGTATTTTGGATATTAACCCCTTATCAGATATATCATTTGCAAATACCTTCTTCCATTCAGAAGGTTCCCTTTTTGTTTTGTCGATGGTTTCCTTCACCGTGCAAAAGCTTTGTATTTTGATATAGTCCCAATGGTTTTGAATTTTAATTTTCAATTTAACTACATATGGCTAGCAGCTACAAGATTGGACAGCATGGATACAGAGTGTATGCTTTTTGAGGGCAGAGTATATGCTTTTCTCATCTTAATAGTCCTGCCTCAAATCCCTCCTTCACCCCTGAAGCACCTAGCTGGATATTGTGTCTCATCAAAGACATTTGATAAGTGTCCGTTGAATTGACTCCTGGAATGGAGTCCTTGCAGTGCCATTAACTAGCAGGTGCTCCAGGGAAATTCACTTAATCTCTGTATATTCGTTAATCTATTTATCAAACACATACTGTGCAGCAGTTCTGTTCTGAGTTGAGGGGATGCAAAAATATTCTTGAGGAATTCATGGGCTTGTCTGGGCAATAGTTCTTTCAGAAATAAAATGACAGAGTTAATCCTGAAGATTTCTAACATCACTTCCAGCCCCAACATTCTACAAATACATTACGCTGATTACTCATTTGTGCCTGTGATCACTTTGAGAGTTTGTGCCAATGGACAGTAAATAAGATGGAGACACTGAAGCTGGTTGAGAGCCCCTTGGTCTCAATCATTCATTCATTTAACAAATATTTACTGAACACCCCCTAGGGATATTTTGAATGTGTCTTTTTACCCTAATGGTGAGGGAGGGATTCTCACCCCAGGATTATGGGGAGGGGAGCAAACACACAAAATTCCACACTGGACAGATGAGGTTGAGAGCAGTTTATTAGTCACATAGAGTCACAGTCCCAGGTGGAGGACACCACACACCTGGTGAGCAGAAACAGAAGAGGGTGAGGACCCTCTGGTTCCGGTGGGAGGATGGGATTGACTCATGTAAATAATTCCATGGGCTATCAAAGAACCTGCTGCTTAAGGAGAAGCAGAAACTGTGTCTGGTCCATTTGATAAGGAGGGTCATTTGACTGAGAGATCTTATCCTTGAGAGCAGAATAGGGCGAGGAACTTGCAGTTAGGCCATTTGCAGTCCTCCCAATTTTACCTGATGTTAAGGCAGTATATAATATTGAACCTTATTTTTGGGCCTTTACACCACAGTGGCCCAGGCACTATCGACTAAGCACCCTCATGGGCTACACAAGAATAAGTGATTCCTGCCCTTATGGGTCTTATGCTTTAAGTTTCAGGGCATATTGGAACAATTAGTGGACTATAATGCGGTTTATAATAGAGATTCATCTTCCTATCTCTAACTCTGCCATGGGTCCCAGGGCCAACAGAATGGAGGATGGCTTCTTTTGGCCACTAGAGGGCATTTCCTGCTTTCTGCATAGGCCCCTGTTTCCTTAGGGCTTAAGTGCAATTGTTGGGGTGTTTGTTTGTTTGTTTGTTTGTTTGTTTGAAGTAGGTGCCATCCAATGTGGAGCTGGAACTCAGGATCCTGAGTTCAAGAGTCACATGCTCTATGGACTGAGCCAGGCTGGCGCGCCCCAATTGTGGGTTTAGGGTACTGATTAATTCTTAACTTTGGTATGTGTCAGAATCACTTGGGAAAAATTTTAAACCCAGCTCTATCCCCCCAAAATTCTGATTGAGTAGGAATAAGCTCGAACCTCTGTAATTTGAACATATTTCCAAGTGATTTTGATAGGCAGAGCAGAGATGAACAGCCAAGCAATTTAATGAGATAACTTACATTCTGATTTTCAGGGGTCCCATTTAATTGTTTTTCCTGCTTTACTGAACTATAAGTGACCTATATAACATTGTGTAAGTTTAAGCTGTACATGTGTTGATTTGATACACTTAGGTATTACAAAACATTTACTACCATACAGTTACTTAACACCTCTATCCACTCACGTAATTGCCATTTCTTTTTTGTGGTAGCAACATTTAAGATCTACTCTCTTAGCAACTTTCAAGTATATAATACAGTGTCACTAACAATAATCACTGTGCTGCACAGTAGATCCCTAGAACGTATCCATCTTATAATTGGAAGTTCACACACTCTGACAAGTATCTCCCCAAATCCCCCACCCCTCTGGCCTCTGGTAACTAACACTCAACTCACCGTTTCTATGAGTTCAGCTATTTTAGATTCCACGTATAGGTGAAATCATCCAGTATTTATCTTTCTCTGTCTGACTTATTTCATTTAACATAATGCCTTTTTAATGCATATACTTCATAAGCATAATGCACTTAGCATAAGGCTGCCCTGAGCCTGAATGAAAAAGCTGTGTGGACTTTTGCAGCAAAGTAGAAGTGGGAAGGCAGATTGACCCTGTGCTGTGCTTGTCATCTGGACTCCTAAAGCCCCCCATGCTTGCAAACCACATCCTTGGGTTTCTGGCTCTAGACCAGCCTTTCTGGCCAATGGAACCTGTGTGAGTACTGGGTGAGGAGGGGGGGAACCAAAAGAGCCAGAAGGATATTATGACTTCCCCCTCTCTTTTCCTCATTTTTCTCCTCCATTTCTCTCCCAAGCAGACACATTTTTTTTTTCAAAACCAAGTTCTTTTAAGCATTCACTTCTGCAAAATGAAGAATTTGGCAGCCTGCAACAGCTAAGTCTGAAGAGCGTCTCAGCCTAGGTAGGGCATCCCTCCATAAACACATACATATAGGCTCTCCTCTTCCTCCCCTGACCGGTTCCCAGCTCATTCAGTTCTGAGAAACAGGAAGTAAGGGGCCATAATAACTGGAAACAACCTGATTTCCCATCATTCTGACACTGAGTCACCAGGTCTTTAGTTGCCTTCTTTCTGTTAAGGTTTCATTGTGATTTTTGTTGTTAGTGTTGCTTTGTTTTGTGAATGAAGTAGGCTCCTCCCAAAATCTTAAATGAGTTCCTGAGTGATATTTTCACAGTTGCTTGTTTGAAAACTCAGTGTAATTATTTGACCATAAATATTCCTTGAAAAAAGCTGAAGACTCCAGGCAAAGAGAGCCACAGTTATTTGAGGGTGATAGACTTCTTTTCAAAGCAGTTATGCTAAACTTATGAAAGATGTACTCCCTGGAAGATAAGTGCGAGTTCATCTAGAAGAGAAAATGTTTCACTTTCAGGTAAGCTAAGAATTCATCCTTGTACTCCAGTGACTGTAAACACACACACAACACAACACAACACAGCACAACACAACACAACACTATTCTATTTTACTAATTGTCAGGAATTTTTTTAAAGGTTCCCAGGTCTAAATTATAAATGTCCTCTTCCTACCAAATGATTACATAAAGGAAGCCAGTATATCTGGTCCTAGAGAGTGGACATCAGAGCTTCTGACTGAGCATGCTGGGACTTTACCTGGCCTAAGAACTACTCAAGGGCTCATATTCTCTCTCTCTCTCTCTCTCTCTCTCTCTCTCTCTCTCTCTCTCTCACTTTTTCCTTTTTAAACCCAGCCTAGACGGCTCATTTCTCATTTCTGTGCCTATGCAAATTAGACATTCCTCAGTGCTTACTCCGGAATTACTCACTTACATCACTCACTCTACCACACAACAGTAGAACAAGAATTCACTGACTAATAACTTCAATGAGGTTGACTGCCCCAATGGCCAAGACATCCAATAAAATTGGAAGTATTCTCCAGAGGCATAGGTGTGTCAGGGTGTGGGCTATAAATGAATCCTCTCTTGAACTCAACGTGTAATTACAGACTCCATATCAGATATGCCTGTTTCAGATGGTGCAACCAGAAACAATGATAACAATAACATTTATATTAAAATAACAAATCTATAAGGAATCTCACCTCCCTTTTTCATAATTGTCCTCCATTTATAAAATACATTGCTAGGCAAATCAGCCTTCTCAGGAGAGTATGGTAAAAGGCTTTTCTCATCTTCTGAAGCCGTGTTACAACTTAAACAGCTAATAATAAGAGCTACTGTGTTATTGAATGCCTGTGTACTAGGGGACAGGCACCATGTGAGGTGGGTTTACAAGCCATTTCTCATTTAACCTAAGAAGCTTTGAGGAAGGTGCTAGTATTTTGCCTGTTTTATAGATGGGGAAAGCAAGGCTCAGGCTAAGCAACTTGCTCACATCACCCAACAGCAAAGGATGGATGTGACACCCACATACAGCTGTGTAAGTCCATCACTGTACACAAAGGCACCCAGCCAAGGGGATGAACAGAGGCTGAAATTCAGCCTGTGATCTACCGGCCAAGCCACAAACCAGCAGGACAGCACACACCAAGAGGAGGCACCCTTTCCTCAGAGGACCCAAGGCACCAGTTGGGCTAGCCACAGCCCTGAGAATAACCTGGAGTCAAACCCACTGAGCTGATTCCAGATCCTCTATTCCCTACAATAGTATGCTACCTTGCCAAGCATACTTTCCTTTGGCAAAAGGTTCCATAAAGGTCACAAATTATTCTGTGCTTTTCAGTGGCTGGGCTTGGGGGTGGACATAATGGGGAAGGATAGGTCTACCTCTGAAAGGAAGTAGACAGATGCCTTCTCACTTTCGGAGTAGCCTGGTGTTCTGCTTTGGCAGGGGAAAGGTAGTGATGGATAGCAGCAACAAAGTACTGTCCTGGAAACTGCCAGTGGCCTGACCCCTTGGAAGTTTCCTTGGCCTGCTTTAAGGAGGTTACCCAACTGTGGGAGTCGAGATGCCTCCGGATGAATGTCTGTAAATGTCCTCATGAGTGACATCACTTCAGTGCAATGAACCAATAGATGGGAATGCTTGGGCCGATTCCACCACAGGCTGGCATTTTGGTCTTTGGTCAGACCCTTAACGTCAGTGACTTCTACTTCTCCATCAGAAGATGCAGACAATGATACTAGGTACCCCTAGAGTTCTGGAAAGTAATATAGAAAAGTAAATGGTTAAGGTTGTGGGATAATGAGTGATTTTTAAATTTTTAGTGAATATTATTACAACAGTGTGAAGTACATTTAGCAATACTAAAAAAGAGCAAATGCCATTTAAAAATAAGTATAGAAAATTGACAACACAGGTCATTGGATTCCCTGTTGTCATTATTTCAGGCTGGTAATTTGTTTTACTTGTTATGAGATGTTTTTAAGACTTAACATTTCTGGGGGCACCTGGGTGGCTCAGTCAGTTGAGCATCCGACTCTTGATTTCAGCTCAGGTCATGATCTCAGCACCGTGGGATCGAGCCCTGAATGGGGCTCTACACTGAGCATGAAGCCTGCTTAAGATTCTCTCCCCGCTGTGCCCCCCCCCCGCCCCCGCACTGAGTGGCTCTCTCTAAATAAAAAAAAAATGATTTAACTTTCTGGAAAGACTTAAAGATTGTTTTTGCTAATATAGACATACTGTATTGGCAGCCAAATACTTGAGAAATCTTTATGTGAAGATGTTCTGTGTCTACAAGACTTTGAGAGAGCCATTTTATTTTTATTCATTTTTTATTTTTTTTAATGTTTATTTTTGAAAGAGAGAGAGAGAGAGAACAAACCAGGGGAGGGACAGAGAGAGAGAGGGAGGAGACACAAAATCCAAAGCAGGCTCCAGGCTCTGAGCTGTCAGCACAGAGTCCAACACAGGGCTCGAACCCATGAGCTGTGAGATCATGACCTGAGCTGAAGTCGGACGCTTAACTGACTGAGCCCCCCCAGGTTCCCTGAGAGAGCCATCTTAAAGAGGAGAACCTGATTAGGTGGTCGGTAATGACACTGTGCAACTCTGAGGAAAGGGAACAATCTGGGGCACCTTTCATTCACACCTTAGAACTTGTACTTAGAACAAACAGGAGGTAAGTCCTTCATAACCGCACTTATCCAGTAGATGAGCATGTCCTCTGGCAGCAGCATTCAGGTGAATTTACAATCTCCTTTATTTAATCACCACCTCTCCAGGGGGCTTCTGAATGAACGCTACACACACACACACACACACACACACGCACGCACGCACGCACGCACCTGCTCGATGGAGAATGCATACTTCTAAGTCCTTCCTGTGTCACAAATAAGAGAAAAGGATTTTTTAGAAATGTAACGTGTGCTCAAAGCCAAAGGAAAAATTACAACAGAAATTTCAGACACTGCAACTAGCTTTTAGTTTGATTTGATTTAAAAATCTTTTCCATGTACGCACTGAGGAGCTTCTGATCTTCTCAAGGTCTTCCAAAGCCACCCTCCTGCTCTTTGCTCTTTAAAAAAAACTAAAAACTTGTTGGATCAAGACCGCCAAAGGTGGAAGGAACTTTATGAGTCATTTGTTTCCATTGGATCGTTTTACAGACAAGGAAATACTGGCTCAGAAGGTGAGGTAAATGACTTGCCCAGAGTCACATGATAGGTTAGAAGCAAAATCAGGACCCTTTCTTTTCTTGGGGCAATTATTATGTTTTAAGATCATCCAGCCCATGGCATAGATTTAAATTAATAGGTTACCTCTGCCCCCAATTACAAAAACAATATATGTTTGCTCTATGAAATATAACAAATGCTTAAAGAATAATATAAAAATTGCTCATAATCCCACCACCCAGAAAGAAACAACATTAACATGTTGTGAATATATATTTCTGGTCCTGTAGGCACTACATTTTTTTAATGTTTTATTTATTTTTGAGAGCGTGCAAGCAGGGTAAGGGCAGAGAGAGGGGGACAGAGGATCTGAAGCCTGCTCTGTGCTGACAGCAATGAGCCCAATGTGGGGCTTGAACTCACGAACTGGGAGATCATAACCCAAGATGAAATTGGATGCTCAACCCACTGAGCCATCCAGGTGCCCCCCTATAGGCACTACTTAACATGGACAGGAGTATGGGCAGCACATGTGCAGAGAGGTGAGCGACACTGCATGGCTGAGCTCTGGCCAAGGGTAGGATCACTGTGCTGGAAAATTCTGCTTCCTTCATGGCAATGTGGAGCTCAAGGTGGTCTATGGGAGGTGGTGGTGTTTATATCATGTCCCTTTCCAGTCATGCCCATCCTGGGAGAGGGTGCCTGAAATAAGAGATCACCCAGTCTGGGATTAGAGCTGTCCTTTTCTGTCCACTCCACTCCACCTAATCCTTTGCAGCATTAAAAGGACTCTTTTCTATAGGCTAAACTGCATGCATCAATGAAGGGTTAGTTAGCTTTGATTCCTCTAGCTATCCCTGAGACTTTCTGCGGAATTTACTTGCCAGTAAATTGTGAACGTTTTCCTGTATCAGTAAACATTCTTCTATATCTTGATTTTTACTCTCTCCATAAGAGCCCATAAAATACATACATCCTAATTTACTTAAAACCCATTGGGGGACATATAAATTGTTGCCAAGTTTTTTATGATGAAAACCATACCACAGTGAACATCCTTGAGTACTATTTAAGTATGTGCATATCTACTCATTCTTCAGGATCCATTCTTACAGAACTGCTAGGTGAGAGAGTATAACTACTTTAAAGGAATTTGATACTCCTTGCCTAAATTAACTCCAGAAAGTTCATGTTCAGTTCTCCCTATCAGAGTTGGCCCTGTTTCAGGTTTGCCAACATTTAGAACTCTCCCCCGTGCTTTGACCTAGGCCTCACGTAGAGTACTCACGATGAGACAGAAGTCTCAGATAATGGGAGATGGAAGTTTCAGAGCCCAGGCGAGGGAGGTTTTTCTGTCCCTCTATTTCCTACTTAAGATGGAGCTAAACAACATTCAGACGTTCCTTGCGCTCTCTGCCAAGGGGATATTGCTTTGAACACCTGAGCAGTCCAGGACTTGTGAGCTGATTTAGTTTCCTTGGACAAAGAGAAAGACAAATCGAATTTTGCTCACAGAGCAGAGCCGTGCCTGGGAGGGGGTGGGGGTGGGGGTGGTGATTTGCTGAGCCCTTTCAAAATGACCTGGCGTGGATCAGAAGTGGAAGACCCCAGGGTTGTCCCCGCATACCCCTTTCCTCTTCTAAGGTAGGTGCAATACCGATTGTCTTTCCTCGTTTGAGACATTATCCTGTAATAAAAAACACTACATAACAAAAAAGCAAACTTTCTGGACAGGGAGAGATGACTTATAGCCATTTTGCAAGCATCACATGTTTTTTTCTTTTTTCTTTTCCTTCTCCTTTTGTTCCAAATATTGAAATATTTTATCTACCTTCAGGGAAAAGGATTCAGAGATCCTAGTGGACAGTGCTTGCTTCTCTCTTCTGAAAACAAGGGAATAATAATGGCTAACCCTTATTATAGCGCCTACTAAGGGCTAACAGTGTAGCAAATGCTTTCTGCCTGTTTATTTACTTTATCTTCATAACAGCTTGCTGTTGTAGATAATATCATCGTCATCATCTCCATTACACGGGTGAAGAAACTGCGGTACAGGGAAGTTAAGTAATTTTCTGAGTAGAACACGGCAGAGCTGAAAGCACAGATCTGCTTTAGAGACCACGTCCTGAACCATCGCATTATAGCTTCCTGCCTCCTCCCGTCTCCCTGGCTGAAAGCTCTGGTAATAGGTTCTTTATTTTTCATTAGCATCAAAGAAGGCTTAGTGGAAAGGGTCATCCTCAATTATTACAGTGGCTCCCGGTTGCCTTCATATCTTTGCCCAGATCTTTCCTTCTTACTCCCTATTCCCTTATTTATCTAGTTTCACTCTTGAAGACTCGTTCATCTTATGCCCTTGTCTGGATGTGGTTTTAGTTTCTCTCGCCCTGTGAACTCAGGCGGCTCAGAATGGCTCTCCCCACCTCTCAGCCCAGTTTTCAGGCCGACCGTGGTTAGTCTACATTTTAAATGCGGTTATATTTAATTATGACTGTGACAGCAGTAGGTGTGACATTCAGGAGAAAATAAATAGAATTGACTTCACAAACACATCTACACCCATAAAAGGTATTTCCATTACTCAAGAAGACACACACACACACACACACACACACACACACGACTTTAGCTCAGGAAGCTGATGGGAAGCTGGGGGACAGAATTAGTATGTCGTGTCACTGGCATGCTTGTATCAAGGTTCTTGATGAGCACTTCTCAGCTGGTTGCATGCCCTTCCTCCAAGGCACAGAGAATGTGTTCTCTTTTGCAAGAGGGACTGAGATTTGAGAAGTTGGGTGATCGGGTTGAGGCCTGCAGTGGGGGAGGGCAGGCCGTGTACTGTCCTTCCCAGCGGCAGGCCTCCCTGCCCCCCCGCCTGTGCTGCCTGCTTCCTTCACTCGTGATGTCACAGGACATCAGGAACCAGACAACCTACCCCTGAAGATTATCCTTTTCCTATGGAAAGGAAACCTTTCTTCCTGCTAATAACCATGCCAGGATATGGGGCATAAATTTCTCTAGAAATATCAATCAGCTTGAAAAGAAAAATCACCCACCCCGCCTATAGTTATAGAGGTATCTGAGAGAGGGGTATCAGGTACCAAACAAGTAGGAAGAGGAGTCTCCACTGCATCCTATGTTGTAACTCTTTGTAATCCCCCAAATATGCTGGTGGTTTCACACAAGGTACCCGCTCCGTCTGGGACAGCCCTCAGTTTGCACTTCTGTTTTCTTATAAAACATTCTGTGTCTGTATCTCTCTCTCTCTGTAGATGTCGTAAGACAAATAGTGATCTGTGAATTGTCATAAGATATAATTTATATAAAATATATAAGCACATTGTGTAGATCACATATATTGTACATACACATGTGTATATGCACAAATGTAATGTCATTTTTACTGTGTTTTTCCCTTTTTTGCTTTCTTTTTTCCTAATGTTTATTTCTTCCTGAGACAGAAAGACAGAGCGTGACTGGGGGAAGGGCAGAAAGAGAGGGAGACACAGAATCCGAAGCAGGTTCCAGGCTCCAAGCTGTCAGCACAGAGCCCGACACGGGGCTTGACCTCACAGACCACAAGATCATGACCTGGGCCGAAGTCGGTCGCTCAGCCGACTCAGGCACCCAGGCACCCCTTTCCCTTTTTTTCTTGACCTACCCTTTCCCCCCTTTTCCTGTCTTTTCACATGAGCCACCCAATAAAAGAAACTATGCTGTTTCATGTCAGCATTGTTTTGTAGTTTTATCAATGCTCATATAACCCCATTTAAAAAAATACATATACATGTTTATGCACATGCATTTTATACAGGTTCATGTCATTTTTTTGAAGATGGGATCGTATTGCATGTATTTTTCTGTATCATGCTTACCGCACCCAGCATTTTCTGGTAGAAATCCCTTCAAGTCAACTTGTACAGCTGCAATTCAGTCTTTTTAGTAGCTTTCTAATATTCTACGGTGTGAGCAGTGCCATAATTTACTTGACTGTTCCCTTGTGGATGGACATTCACATTGTTTCCAGATTTATTTTATTTTATTTTATTTTTTTGCTACTAGGTTTTTTTTGTTTTGGTTTGTTTTTGTTTTTTTTTTTTGTGTGTGTGCTACTGAGAACAATACTATAATATTGTATTATCCTATGCACTTTTTATTTCTTATGGCTAGATTTCAGGGAGTAAAGATTATGGATCAAAGCATACAGGCATTTTTAGTGGATGTTACCTGATGACTCTCTAAAGTTTCTTCTAGTCATTTTAAAATGAATCTTTGTATAAATACTGCTGACATTATTTTTTATATGATTTGCATTAAAATAGTCTAGTTATAGAAGTTACCTATTCTGGGGTGCCTGGATGGCCCAGTCATTAAGCATCCAATTTTGGCTCAGGTCATGATCTCACAGTTTGTGAGTTCGAGTCACACTTCGGGTGAGCTTGAGCCCTGCTTCAGGTGAGCCCCACTTCTCTCTCTCTCTCTGTGTCTCTGTCTCTCACTCACTTGTGCCCTCTCTTTCTCAAAAAAATAAATAAGAAAAGAAGTTACCTATTCTGTTTACTTCTCTTATGATATAAGTTTTATATAAATGCATGTTTACACTTTCTGTTAAGCTTCTTGATTTTCCTTTTTACCTCCCTCTCTCACCTTCTCTTTCCGACTAACCTTTACCCAGCTTCCCAGAATTAGCTCAGACTCAGAAGTCACCTACTGTATGTCAACCAACCTTCCTTCCACTTACCCAGGCACATAGAATTCTCTCTCCCCTGCACCAACTTACTTGGTGCCTTGTATTGTACTTGGCTAACTTTGTCAGCCCCATTGGACTGCAAGCTTCTAAAAGCAGACTCTGTGTCCTGTTCACTGATATTAAATCCAGCACCGAACATGGTGCTTTAATACGCGGCTACTCAATATTTAGTGGGAAAAAAAATCATACTTACATGTTTTTACATAAATGTTTATTTCACCTCTAGTTTAAATGACTTAATTCATGCTTCTAAAAAAACTAGCTGAAAAACAAAAGATTGGGTTAACTCTGTATTCCCAAGTGAGAAACAAGGCATATTTGTGATGCTTAATAGATATTGTAGAAAAAGAGTGCTTATTCATTTCACCACAGACTCTGAACACATACAGGGAATAAGAAACAATGTGCATTTTTAGAGACATCAAGCCCTTATTCAAAATGAATATTCAAAATGTATGCTGGTGCATACTTCTGAGAATATAAAATGAGGTATTGATACAGTTCTCACACGGCCCCCACGGTTGAGCGTATCCTGCTGCTTTACAGGATTTTCATTTGCTCTTTTCCTGTCAGCATCCTACTGGGTACACCTTCCTGCAAAATGTGTGTATGAAGCAGACTCAGGCATGTTATTAGGTCATCGTATGTGCTTATTTTCATCTTTTGTCTACTTCAGTGATTACTGATGAGTTTAAGAATATAACTATGAACGAAAGGCTTGGCTTTGCATACTTCTTTATCAAAAGCTTCTTGGGGCGCCTGGGTGGCTCCATTGGTTAAGCATCCAACCTCTTGATTTCGGCTCGGGTCATGACCTCACAGTTCCATGAGTTTGAGCCCTGGATCAGGCTCTGTGCTCACAGTGCTGAACCTGTTTGGGATTCTCTCTCTCTCCCTCTCTTTCTGCCTCTCCTTCCTCCTCAAAATAAATAAGTAAACTTAATAAAAAATGAAAGACATTTTAAAAAAAAACGCTTCTTTTTTTTTTTTTTTTTTGGTCTTAAGAGAACCAGTTGACTTAAAAACTATTAGAATGAAAACATTAAGAGATGATTATCTTGAAAGCACATGTTTGTTTATGCTTCTGTAGTATTTACTGCTTGGAAAACAACAGTAAACTCAAATTTATCTTAGAGTTAAATTTGTCTTAAAGCAGCATGTAGTTCCTGGCAGATAAGAAGTGCTCAATAAATAGTTATTGGATCAAGGAGTGAATTGTGGTAACTGACAACCTCATTTATAACTTTGTTATTTTTAGAGTTTTAAAATACTCACACCCAACATTCTCTAGCTGATGGTTTAAAAACAAGTTAATTCCAAAAATGTGCATTTGGCAGAAAGTAATATTGCTCAAGGACCTCAACAGGAAACCTATGTTTGGCGTCTTTTCCCCTTGGCAATTTAGAGCCAAAAGTCGCTTCTAGTGACAAGCTCATGGCAGTGTTTTTTGGAGCATTGGCTCGTGTAAATTTTTTGTGGTTTTGGTGCCAAATCTAAACAGACTAAAAAACTAAAGCTAAATCTAAAAACAGATTTGTCTCCAAAATTTGAGTTAGGAATATGGACCTTAGTCTATATGTTACTGGGCAAATATGATAAGCATATTAAAGAAGGTCTGAAGTTTAATGTGGGCAGTGGTTCTAAAAGCACAAAATTATTTAAATACTGTGGCGCCATTCAAGGCATTTGGAAGAGCTATCAGAGAGCAGAATTCACTTTTAGAACCAGTTCAACAATGTATCAATTCTTTAGCAATAAATTAAAATATAAAATATTGCTCAATCTTCCCTTCAGCTAACATTCCAGTCTCCCAATATTGAGAACTTGGACAGGAGAGGAAGCAGACTGCTTCTAATTACCCTGTGTCAGCCAAGGATTGCTTAAACTTTCAAGGTAGGAAATGGAGCAAGGGAGAATATTAAAAATGATAATTTTCACTAACCTTTCACAGGTCTGTAGTGTGACGAATAAATGAACACAAACAGCTCTAGTTTTCTTCTTTTGCCCCTTAGCATCATTTTCCAAATACTTAACCTTGATGGAAAATTATTTCTTTTTTGACAACCCCCATCAGGATTCTATAAATCCTCCTTGGGTTCTGGAGGAAGAAACAAGTCCTACCGGTCTATCCCACCAGAAAGTGGCTGAATCACAAACATGGACTTGGGGATGGAGAGAAGACAGTCTGGCTCTCAGAGGCATCTAACTCAGTGACATTTGATACAATTTATTTACAGGTACTTGGGAGTGCAAAGATGAATCAAAGGCAAAAACAGCCTTCTAGAATTCTTCTCCTGGACCACTGGCTAATCTCTATTAAAATAAGACTGCTAGGGGGGCGCCTGGGTGGCGCAGTCGGTTGGGCGTCTGACTTCAGCCAGGTCACGATCTCGCGGTCCGTGAGTTCGAGCCCCGCGTCAGGCTCTGGGCTGATGGCTCGGAGACTGGAGCCTGTTTCCGATTCTGTGTCTCCTTCTCTCTCTGCCCCTCCCCCGTTCATGCTCTGTCTCTCTCTGTTCCAAAAATAAATAAACGTTGAAAAAAAAAATAAGACTGCTAGGTTAGCTTACCATTCAAAGTCTTGTAGTTTTCAGAACAGTGAATTCACATCATACCAATTTCTTTCTTTTTTAAGCTGGGGAACTCTAAGGCTATCTCAATGAGCCTTCCCCAAGACTTTATATATCTGAGGAAATTGTGCCTCCCTCAGGTTCTCCGTGAGGCTTCTTACCAAACTTAGCTGGAAGAACAGGTAAAAACAAGGTAACAGTGAACTGGAACAGCCAGTTCTCTGGTATGTGACCACTGTGCCTGAAGCTGGGACAGCCTAAACTCCAAAATCTTTTAACCTATATTTAGTGCTGAGATGTCCTAAATGTAGTATGACCAACCTCTAGAGACCTAGCTTCATAGTCACAGGGCTCCCATGTATAGTCACTACATATTTATTGAGCACTTACTTAGTGCCAGACATCGTGCCAGGCTCGAGAATACAACCATGAACAAAACATACACAATTTTGCCCTCAGAGTTCTCACAGTCTGAGGAGGGAAACAAGTACTTATAACAGCAATTGTGTAAAAGGATTACGTGGCCAAGGGGCCACATAAGTGGAAAGAACATACACCGTTGAGTGTGGTTGACTCCATCCCCTTTCCCTGTTTCTTTGTAACTGAGGGTTATTAGTAACCCAGCCTGGGAGAACACAGGAAACTGGCAAGTAGGAAATGATGGCTAATTATCTCCAATATATGCCACATCCATTTTGCTCCTCAAACACTGCCTTTGCTGCTACTTTGGGAAAGTAGATGGAATCAAATGTTAACTCAAACCAATGATAAGCACTCCATGGGGACAGGCATTTTCCAATGACTTTCTGAGGATTTGGACAGCCAATAAGCCAGGCACTGAGGAAATGTGATATTACATTAATGTCAGACTT
This sequence comes from Acinonyx jubatus, assembly GCF_027475565.1. NCBI lineage: Eukaryota > Metazoa > Chordata > Mammalia > Carnivora > Felidae > Acinonyx > Acinonyx jubatus. The sequence goes on along the minus strand of NC_069387.1, from coordinate 92,060,529 downwards.
ACTAAGGCCTTAGTCCTCACATGTACAGTCACATAAACCATGCATTTTGAGCTCTGGATGCTTTTTTTTTTCTAATTTATTTTATTTTTTTAATATTTATTTATTTTTTTAAATGTATATCCAAGTTAGCATGTAGTGCAATAATGATTTCAGGAATATTTATTTTGTATGTATATATACATATACACACGCACATACATATATATGTGTATATATATATATGTGTATATATATATTTTTAATTTACATCCAAGTTAGTTAGCATATAGTGCAATAATGATTTCAGGAGTAGAATCCAGTAATTCATCCCCTACATATAACACCCAGTGCTCATCCTAACAAGTGTCTTCCTTAATGCCCCTTGCCCATTTAGCCCATCCCCCCACCCACAGCTCCCCAGCAACCCTCAGTTCTGTATATTTAAGAGTTTCTTATGTTTTGTCCCCCTCCATATTTTTATGTTATTTTTGCTTCCCTTCCCTTATGTTCACCTGTCTCATATCTTAAATTCCACATATGAGTGAAGTCATTTGCTATTTGTCTTTCTCTGACTAATTTTGCTTACCATAATACACTCTAGTTCATCCACATTGTTGCATATGGCAAGATTTCATTCTTTTGAACTCTGGTTGCTTCTGATTACAAGCCAAAAAGAGCCTCCCAGGAAAACAAACGGTCCATATATAAGACTTTCTACTTTGGTCATTGTGACCAAAGATTAATTTTTGCTTACTCTTCTATTTTCTTCCGCATAGCACAGTCTTAGTTCAGGTTCCTCAGAAGCAGATTCTGTGATGAGGATTCATGTGCAGGTGACATAGTAAGAAAATGCTCCCACGAGAAGGCTAGATACGGAGGTAAGAAACACGATAGGGAGGAGAAGAATCCAAGCAAAGGCACAATTTCAGGTAAAGCCCCAGCTTCTATCTGGTCCTTCAGAAGGGCAGCTCAGGAATGTGAATTATGCCTCAGAGTTTGTCCCAGCTGGTGTCCAAGGAGTTGGCCTTTCATAAACCTGTATCAGTCACTCATTGGCCACCCATAGAGATGTAAACTCCTAGGCACTTAGACAGTTTTTTGTGTGTGGGTAAACAGTCCTAGTATCCAAGGGCAGGTATCCTAGTATCCACCATCAATTCACAAAGGAAGGCAGAAAGAGAACAGGAACAAGGGATCTACAAAACAGCCAGAAAACAATAAGATGTCATTAATAAGTTCTTACCTATCAATAATTGTCCTAAATGTAAGTCAACTAAATTCTCCCACCAAAGGACATAGAATGGATAAATGGATAGAAAATAAGACCCAGCTATATGCTACCTACAAGAGACTCACTTCAACTTTGCAGACACAAATAGGCTCAAAGTGAAGGGATGGAAAAAGATATTCCATGCAAGCAGAAACCAAAAGAGAACAGGAGTGGCTGTACTTACATCAGACAAAATGGATGTTAATTCAAAATCTAACAAAAGACGGGGTCATTAAATAATGGTAAATCAATTCATCAAGAGGATATAACAATCATAAATCTATATGAACCCCAAAGTAGGACACCTATATTAAGTAAATACTAACAGATCTGAAGGGAGAAATAACAATACAATAGTAGTGGGACTTTAATAATCCACTCTCAACAGTAGATAAGTCAAACAGAAAATCACTAAAAAAAGTTGGACTTGATGATACTTTAGACCAAATGGACTGAACAGACATATATAGAACATTCCATCCAACTACAGTAGAATACAAATTTTTCTCCAGTGCACACAAAACATTCTTCAGAATTAGTCATACAACTGGCCACAAAATAAGTCTTAGCAAATTTAAGAGGACTGAAATCATTCCCAGTGTCTTTTTTGACCACAATGGTTTGAAATGAGAAACAAATAACAGGAAGAAAACTAGAAAATTCACAGCTACATGGAAATTAACACACTCCTGCATGGGTCAAAGAAGAAATCAAAAGAGAAAAAAAAACATACCTTCAAACAAATGAAAATGAAAACATACCCAAATTTATGTGATGTGGCAAAAGCAGTTTTAAGAGGAAAGTTTATAGCAATAAATGGTTACTTAAAAAAAAAAAAGTAAACAACCTAACAATTATACCTCAAGGAACTAGAAAAAAAAAAAGAAGCCCAAATGTTAGCAGAAGGAAGTAATAAAGAGCAGAAATATAACAGAAAAACAATGGAAAAGACAAATGAAACTAAGAACTGGGTTTTTGAAAAGATGAACAAAATTGACAAACCTTTAGCTAGATTAAAAGAAGTCTGAGCCTTATTTGAGAAGACTCAAAATCAGGAATGAGAGAGGAGACATTACAATGATACTACATAAATACAAATGATCATAGGAGACTGCTACGAATAACTATATACCAGCAAGTTGGATAACCTAGAAGAAGTGAATAAATTCTGAGAAGCATACAACCTACCAAGACCGAACCATGAAGAAATAGAAAATCTGAACAGACCAATTACTGGTAAGGAAATTGAAGCAGTAATCCAAAACCTCCCAACAAAGAAAAGCTCAGGACCGGATGATTTTCCTGGTAAATTCTACAAAGCATTCAAGGAAGAACTTTGCCAGTCTTTCTCAAGCTCTCCCAAAAAATTGAAGAGGAAGAAACCCTCTCAAACTTATTTTACAAGGCAGGATTACCCTGATACCAAAGCCAGATAAGAACACCACAAGAAAATACAGACCAATATCTCTGATAAATATAAATGTAGACATTCTCAAATATATTAGCAAGCCAAATTCAGCAGCATATGAAAAGGATCATGCACCATGATCAAGTGGGTTTTATCCCTGTGATGCAGGAATAGTAAAACATATGCAAATCAATAAATGTAATTCACTACATTAATAGAATAACAGATAAAAATATTATCCCAATAGATGCAGAAAATTATATGACAAAATGTGACATACTTTCATGATAAAAACTCTCAACCAATTGGGTAGAGAAGGAAACTACCTTAATAAAGGACTTTATGACAAGCCAACAGCTAAGATCATACTCAACAGTGAAAGGTTTGAAAACTTTCCTTAAAGATCAGGAACAAGACAAGGGTGCCTACTATTACCACTCCTATTCAATATAGTACTGGAAGTCCTAGCCAAAGCAATTAGCCAAGAAAAAGAAATAAAAGACATACAAATTAGGAAGAAGTAAAATTGTCTCTGTTTGCAGAGGATATGATTTTACATATAGACAATCCTAAACACTACACAAAAAAACTATTAGAACTAATTGCAATTTAAAAATTCAGTAAAGTTCCAGGATACAAAATCAATATACAGAAGTCAGTCGTGTTTCTATACACTAGCAATGAAATATCTGAAAAAGAAATACACTGAAAACTGTAAGGCATTGATGAAGGACATTAATAAGTGAAGTAGAGAAGACACAAATGGAAAGATCTACATGTTTATGGTTTGAAAAATTATTAAAATGTCCATAATACCCAAAGCCATCCATGGGTTCAATGCAATCCTTATCAAAATTCCAATGGCATTTGTCACAGAAATGGAGAAAACGATCCTAAAATTTGTATTGAACTGCAGAATACCTTAAATAGCCAAAGCAATCTTAGGAAAGAAGAACAAAGCTGGAGGCACCACACCTCCTGATTTCAAACTATACTACAAAACTATAATAATTAAAACAGGAAGGTACTGGCATAAGAGTAGACACAAAGGAACAGAATGAAGAGCCCAGAAATAAACTCTCCCCTATGTAATCAACTAATATTTTACAAGGGAACCAAGAATACTCCTCACAAGGAAGGGATAATCTTTCCAACAAGTGGTATTGGGAAAACTGGGTGACCACATCCAGAAAAATTAAATTGGACCTCTTACACCACTCAGAAAAAATTTTTTTAATTTTATTTTTAATTTTTTAAAATTTACATCCAAATTAGTTAGCATATAGTGAAACAATGATTTTTCCATCTCCCCTCCCACAATGCCTCCAGCAACCCTCAGTTTGTTCTCCATATTTATGCCACTCAGAAAATTTTAAGTAGATTAAAGACTTAAACATAAGACCTTATGTCTAAGAAGTTCCTTAGAACTCCTGAAAGGAAACATGGAGGGAAAATCTCCTTGACATTGTTCTTGGCAACATGTTTTTGGATACGACCCCAAAATCACAAGCAACCAATACAAATGTAGGGGAGACTACCTAAAACTAAAAGGCTTTTGAACAACTAAAGAAACAATCAATAAAATGAAAGGGCAACATACAGAATGAGAGACGATATTTGCAAACTATATCTGATAAGTTAATATCCAAAATACATAAAGAATTCATGAAACTCAATAGTAAAAAAGCAAACTTGACTAAAAAATGGGCAGAGGAACCCAAAGGATATTTTTCTGAAGAAGACACATAAGTGGCTAAATGGTACATAAAAGATGCTCAACATCTCTAATCATCAGGAAAATGCAAATTAAAATCACTATGAGAGGGGCACCTGGGTGGTTCAGTCGGTTAAGCGTCCGACTTTTGGTTTCAGCTCAGATCAGGATTTCAGGGTTCATGGGACCAATTCCCACGTCAGGCTCTGAGCTATTAGTGCAGAGTCTCAGTCTCTCTCTCTCTCTCTCTCTCTCTCTCTCTCTCTCTCTCTCTCTTTCTCTCTCTCTCTCTCAAAATAAATAAACTAAAAAAAAACAAAAACAAAAAACAACTATGAGATATCACCTCATACCTGTTAGAATAGCTTTTATCAAAAAGATGAGATAACAAGTATTGACAAGGATGTGGAGAAAAGGAAACTCTCATGTACTGTTGGAATATAAGTTGGTATGACCACCATGGAAAACAGTATGGAGGTTCCTCAAAAAAATTGAAAATAGAACTACCATATGATCAAACAATCCCACTTCTGGCTATATATCCAAAGGAAATGAAAACAAGATCTCAAAGAGATATCTGGACTCTCATGGTCATTGCAACATTACTCATAATAGCCCAGATATGGAAATAACCTAAGTGTTTGTCACGAGATGAATGGATAAGGATATGGAATGTGTGTGTATATATATAAAGAAATATTATTCAGCCATGAGAAAGTGGGAAATCCTGCCACTTGTGACAACATGGATGGATCTTGAGGGCATTATGCTAAGTGAACTAAGTTCAATATTAGTAAGACAAATACTCTATATTGTCACTTATGTGTAAAATCTAAAAAAATGAACTAGGAAGAGTAGAATGGGGATTGTCAAGGGCTGGGTGGTGGGGGAAATGGAAAGGTAACAATCAAAGGTGCAAACTTCCAGTTATGAGTAAGTTCTGAGGGTTTAATGTGCAGCACGGTATCTATAGTTAACAATACTGGATTATATAATTAAAAATTGCTAAGAGAGTAGGTATTAAATGTTCTCACCACAAAAAAGAAATAATTATGGGAGGTGGTGGAGATATTAACTAACCCTACTATGGTAATCATGTCACAATACATAGGTGTATCAAATTATCATGTTGTACCATCTTAAACTTACACAATATGTTAATTGTATCTCAAAGCTGGAAAAAAATCCAGAAAAGACTTTTACAGCCATATTTTTGGTTCTTGAATATCCAGTTGGGATGTATAATTTTTTTTTTAAAGTTTACTTATTTTTGACAGAGACAGAGTGCAAGCATGAGCTGGGCAGGGGCAGAGAGACAGGGAGACACAGAATCGGAAGCAGACTCCAGGTTCTGGGATGTCAGCACAGAGCCCGACCCGGGGCTCAAACTCACTAACTGTGAGATCATGACCTGGGCTGAAGTCGGACGCTTCACTGACTGAGCCACCCAGGTGCCCCAATGGGATGTATAGTTTTTAAGATACTGGCTCATCATTGAAAGTTTTTGAGAAGGGCAATGATATAGGCATAGCCACTGAATCCTAGGACATAACAAGAGTGCCTGACATACGCAAGGCCCTCTACAAATGTTTGTTGTAAAGAATTGGACATCTTATATTCCATGTATATTCTTATACATGTAATTTACTTACATGTAAAAAAAAGGAAGATAGTTCACTAGGAATGGTCTCAAATTAGAATTTTGTAAATTATTATCCTGGGAGGATTTGAAGGATAAGATTCATAACTGTTCTGAATCTAAATATGTCAAATTCCATCTGAATCGACAGATACCAGAGTAAATGCAAAGAGCTAAAACTAAAGGAAATATTTTAATAATTCGAAAGAACTCAACCATCAAACAATAAAATATAAAATTGGAGTCTAAGGGTGACTAATGACAATTGGAACAAAATTCTAGCCCTCCTATCAAAAACTTTACACAGCAAGTCAAAGATGAAGGCTAATAAAGAGTTCTACAGCAGAAAATGTCCAGGAAATGTTGCAGAAAAGAAATAGAATCACACTTGAGGCCTGAATGCACCAGAGCAAAAGATTTTTGGAGTTGTGTGACTAGGAAAATTGAAAGCACCTACTGTTACAATTTTGACTGCAGGATCTTATAAAAAGAAAAGAGGAGAAAATAAAAAACAATCTCAAAAAAATTCTAGGGTAATAATGACTTATACAAAGTTGATGTTTGGGGCACATGAGTGGCTCGGTCAGCCAAGCATCTGACTTTGGCTCAGGTCATGATCTCAGAGTTCGTGGGTTTGAGCCCCGTGTCGGGTTCTGTGCTGACAGCTCAGAGCCTGGAGCCTGCTTCAGATTCTGTGTCTCCCTCTCTCTCTGCCCCTCCCCCACTCGTGCTCTGTCTCTCTCTCTCTCTCTCAAAAAAAAAAAAAAAGAAACATTAAAAAAAATAAACCAAAGTTGATGTTTAATAAGTATTTGGTAAATCTACATATTCAATGCAATACCTATCAAAATAACACCAGCATTCTTCACAGAGCTAGAACAAATAATCCTAAAATTTGTATGGAACAGAAAAGACCCCAAAAAGCCAAAGCAATCTTGAAAAAGAAAACCAAACCAGGAGGTATCACAATCCCAGACTTCAAGCTTTATTACAAAGCTGTAATCATCAAGACAGTATGGTAGTGGTACAAAAACACGCACTCAGATCAATGGAACAGAATAGAGAACCCAGAAATGGACCCACAACTGTATGGCCAACTAATCTTTGACAAAGCAGGAAAGAATATCCAATGGAATAAAGACAGTCTTTTCAGCAAGTGATGCTGGGAAAACTGGACAGTGACATGCAGAAGAATGAACCTGGACCACTTTCTTACACCATACACAAAAATAAACTCAAAATGGATGAAAGACCTCAATGTAAGACAGGAAGCCATCTAAGTCCTCGAGGAGAAAGCAGGCAAAAACTTCTTTGATCTTGGCCACAGCAACTTCTTACTCAACACGTCTCTGGAGGCAAGGGAAACAAAAGCAAAAATGAACTACTGGGACCTTATCAAAATAAAAAACTTCTGCACAGCGAATGAAACAATCAGCAAAACTAAAAGGCAACTGATGGAATGGGAGAAGATATTTGCAAACGACATATCAGATAAAGGCTTAGTATCCAAAATCTATAAAGAACTTACCAAACTCAACACCCAGAAAAAAATAATCCAGTGAAGAAATGGGCAAAAGACATGAATAGACACTTCTCCAAGGAAGACATCCACATGGCCAACTGACCCATGAAAACATGCTCAACATCACTCATCATCAGGGAGATACAAATCAAAACCACAATGAGATACCACCTTACACCTGTCAAAATGGCTAACATTAACAACTCAAGCAACAACAGATATTGGCAAGGATGCAGAGAAGGAGGATCTCTTTTGCATTGTTAGTGGGAATGCAAGCTGGTGCAGCCACTCTGGAAAACAGTATGGAGGTTCCTCAAAAAACTAAAAATAGAACTACCCTACAGCCCAGCAATTGCACGACTAGGCATTTATCCATGGGATGCAGGTATGCTGTTTCAAAGGGACACATGCACCCCCATATTTATAGCAGCACTGTCAACAAATAGCCAGAGTATGGAAAGAGCCCAAATGTCCATCGATGGATGAATGGATAAAGAAGATGTGGTATATATATATAATGGAGTATTACTTGGCAATCAAAAAGAATGAACTCTTGCCATTTGCAATCATGTGGATGGAACTAGAGGGTATTATGCTAAGTGAAATTAGTCAGAGAAAGACAAAAATCATATGACTTCACTCATATGAGGACTTTAAGAGACAAAACAGATGAACATAAGGGAAGGGAAACAAAAATAATATAAAAACAGGGAGGGGGACAAAACAGAAGAGACTGTTATGGAGAACAAACTGAGGGTTGCTGGAGGGGGTTGTGGGAGGGGGGATGGGCTAAATGGGTAAGGGGCATTAAGGAATCTACTTCTGAAATCATTTTTGCACTATATGCTAATTTTGATGTAAATTTTAAAAAGTAAAAAATAAAATAAAAAAATAAGTATTTGGTAAAAGTTTGGGCATATAAACACTGACATATACAATAACATAAAAAAAAAAACAAACAAGCAATGTACCAAAAAGAATAACTGATTCACCATCCAACTATTGTTTTGGAAATGTGGTGAAGGAGAGATGGTGTTTGGTGGAAAACTCCATCAGACCTTGATACTTGCTATGCCCACAGACCTTATCTCATGATGTGAGTACAAGCAGTTCTGTCTTCATATATCTGCCATGTCTGGGCCACAGAATTCCCTACTCCAGCCCCAAATGATTAGTTCTTGAGCAAGGGGAAGTCCAGTCAGGTGCATAGGAAATGGTGTGGTGTGAAACTGCTCAATGGGGTGCTCCATATTGAATGGTGACAAGCTGAGCCTATCAAATGTAAGATGCCCACAGAGAAGAGATGGGTAGCAAGATGGTCCATTCTAGAGTAAGACAAGATGCCTGGGACAACAGGAGTTACCATTGTGTCTCAAGCAATTGGAAATGTCCAGGTTTCAGTTCCTTGAGGCTGTTGTACATTCTAATGTTGGAGATCTAAAGGACTGTATGCCTGTTCAGATAGTTCCATGAGCCATCTTCCTGAATTCCACGTGTATTGTTAGAGTAAGTCCATAATGGCTAAGGAGATCTCGGCACACCTCCTCTTTGCAACCTGAAAGAAACAGACTATTACAGACTTTAGCTGTAAATGGGTATTATACGTGTAACTGTTGGGTAAAAAGGGGGGGACTTATCCATGCTAATGAACCAACTTTTAAAATTATTAATATTGCCCCTGCAAACCTGATTTATGGGTTATCTCTTCTCTATACCTTGGATAAAATCTAGGACAGGATACATAATTTTTCTGATCAATCTTCAGAAGTCTTCCATCATTTCTATCAAAAACAGCGTCTGTTTGGTAATTTACTACCACTAATTCAGTATATTTAAAACAAGTCGACAGACAAAACCCTTCACATACCAATTAAGGTTAAAGGCCCTCCTCTCCCCCAGCAAGGGTCTACAGCAGGCAGCAAGCATGCCATGGAAAGGGGGCAGGTCAGTGTCTTCTACCTGCAAACTCCACTCTGCCCTTAAGTCAATGGCAGCCTCTGACCCATCCAGTGTGGGAGCAGGAGATGGGGTCGGGAACGATTTTATTTGAATGGCGCCCATCTGATGCTGGTTTTTTCCAGCTTTGAATAGCACTTAAAGCTGGCTCTGTTGTGGGTTCTTTTATGGGCTCTTCAGAGATTCACCTCCACCCCCAATCATCATGGATCTTTGCCTATGCTTTTTAGATATGGGCTCTACACCTGCCAGCTGGCCACATGGGATTCCTCAGTGGCCATGGGGCTGTATACCTCCAGCATCTCTCTGTTAAGGTCTTTTCTCTTCAGCAATTCATGTGGCCATGTAAGGCAGAATCTAAGATAACAGCTCCCAGGCTTTCCCTCCCCCATCCCCTAGGACCCTCTCTCCTGGGAATATAGCCACTTCTTATACCATAGCCCCTACCTACTTCCAGGTACTACTTGGGTGAGGTCATTGCCCTCAATGTTCATCATGTGTGAATCAGACTATGGTCTATTATGCACCCCAAACATCAGTCTCCCATAGAAACCTCTCTTGCCTTGAAGTAACAAAAAATCACTCTCAATACCTCTCTGTGAGGGACATGGAGGAGATGGGGGACACTGACATCCTCTCAAAGAATCCTTTTAACGTCCAGGTTTCTGGCCACTTCCACATTTTTATGTGCAGTTATTGGGCAGCTCCTTTGCAAGTCCTACATAAGTAGTCTGGAGTTTCACTTCAAAATGGAGTAGTATTTGGAACCTATTGTTTGGGCCCTTAGCCAAAAGTGAATCTGAAATAATTCCATTTTGGGGCACCTGGTTGTCTCAGTCGGTTGAGTGTCTGACTCTTGATTTTGGCTCAGGTCATGATTTTCCAGTTCATGAGATTGAACCCCTTATCAGGCTCCATGCTGACAGCTCAGAGCCTGCATGGGATATTCTCTCTCTCTCTCTCTCTCTCTCTCTCTCTCTCTCTCACACACACACACACACACACACACACACACACTAAATTTAAAAAATGAAATAGTTGCATTTTAACAACCTGTTGCAGATGTAGAGACCTTTCTATAATTCTAGAGACATGTAGATTTTTTGTCATCATTTCACTTTTTAAAAATATTGGCAACAATCCATTAGGAGCCTTTTAAAATCTACAAAATAGAGCCTAACATAGTACTAAATGAGATAGTCATTGAAAAGTCCTTAGCATAGTGCTTGGCACATAGTAAGTGCTAAAAAAACACTAGTGCTGGACACCTGAGTGGCACAGTTGGTTGAGCGTCCAACTCTTGATATTGGCTCAGGTGGCGATCTCACTGTTGTGAGATCGAGCCCTGTGCCAGGCTCCATGCTGAATGTGGAGCCTGATGGGGATTCTCTCTCCCTCTCTCTTTCTGCCCCTGCCCAGTTAGCACACATGTTCTCTCTCTCTCTCCCTCTCTCTCTCTCTCTCTCTCTCTCTTAAAATAAGTAAATAAATGGGGCACCTGGGTGGCTCAGTCGGTTAAGTGTCCAACTTCGGCTGAGGTCATGATCTCGAGGTTTGTGAGTTTGAGCCCCACGTTGGGCTCTCTGCTGACAGCTAGGAGCCTGGAGCCTGCTTCAGATTCTGTGTCTCCCCCTCTCTCGGCCCTTCCCCTGCTCTCTCTCTGTCTCTGTCAATAACAAATAAACATTTAAAAAACTTTTAAACAAAAAAATAAGTAAATTTGAAAAAAAAACCCATGCTTACTATTATTAGATATTCTTTCACTTACATGGAGACAGAGAAGTGGATCTGAGCATCTCAGTTAGAATTAAGATTTGAAAAAGAGGGGCACCTGCGTGGCTCAGTCGGTTGAGCGTCCAACTTTGGCTCAGGTCATGATCTCGCGGTCTGTGGGTTTGAGCCCCGCGTCGGGCTCTGTGCTGACAGCTCAGAGCCTGGAGCCTGTTTCAGATTCTGTGTCTCCCTCTTTCTCTGACCCTCCCCTGTTCATGCTCTCTCTCTGTCTCAAAAATAAATAAATGTTAAAAAAATAAATAAAAAAAAAGATTTGAAAAATATATGAGATCCAGTTAGCTCCTTTGATCTCCATGAATGTGATGAGGAGTATGTATGAGGTAACCATCCTAGTACTCATTCTCTTCACCAATTACCAATTCAGTCCTCTTGGCCCACCAATGGGGGAAATCCACTGATTAGTCTGAGGTGAAGGATAATGGATAAAAATCGACATCCCTTAGAGGACAGAACCATCAGCACAACTGCCTGAATCAAAGGATTCAACATTTTAGGAAGGATCCACTCTTGCCCCCTGTTCAAGTTCCCACCCTCAAGAACATGGAATTTCATAATCTGGCCTCCAATCTTATTTCTTTTCATTTGAATCCTATAATGTTTGTCATGGTTTGTTTTTAAGTATGTTAGGTTTTTACTATAACCAATGCATCTTGCTGTCTCCATCAGAGTGTAAAAGAGTATACTCTTCGACTATTTAAATTAATAACTCAAAGCCTCACCTATTACAAGAACGATTCTTATCACTGCAGAGTTGTTCCTTCATAAGCCAAAAGCCCCAGGATGTTATTTAACCTAATTTGTCCTGTTGCCTCACAGAAAATCTGCTTGGCACACTAGAGTGCCACGTTTTCTGTGGCTATTGCTAAGGTTCCTGCAAAAAAAAAAAAAAAAAAAAAAGGTGATCTAGTGTGATGGACATTCTGTAATGCATGTGGAAAAATGTTTAAGAATACAAGTAATAAGGATGTTTATAAGAGTGCTGCTACACAATCCCCCTCCCCAAATAAAGAGGCAGCCCAGCACTCCACTCAGAGCCACTGCTTTGATGACCTGAGATAAACCCAGGCATGGTTTCTTTGAGGGGAGCAGGGAGATAAACGCATGAAGTAGGATGGGCTCTTTCAGTTTACATGAACTTGGTCATTTCCTCACCAACTGTGACAGAGCAGCTAGGCTCAGCCACAGATTGAACCATCTCACAGGACAATCCAGGCCCTGGTGGGGAACAACCCTAGACCAAACTGCTCTCCCCAGTGGGAAGCTTCCCAGAGTCAAGTGCTCTGCTGCTTGGCGGCCTCGAGCTGGGGCCAGTTTAATCTATTAGAGATGTTTTATTAACGTTAAGGAGGGGGGTTGGTACCCCTATTCCTCTCCTTCAAATCCCCTTGGCCCTTGTGCCAGTTTGCCCACTTCTTCCCTTACTAAAAGGGGCCAAGCAGGTAGAGCTTCCCCAAACAAAGATCTATGCAGGGCAACTGGGGATAGCCCCAGCTAGAAAGAGAAACAATATTCATGAAAATAGTGTCCATTGTTTGCATGGCAGTTTCACTTAAAGGGGATGAGGAAAAGAAAATTAAACTCTCCCATTAAGCATCTTGCCACACGTGTGGTTGAACCACTTAAGAATTTCAAAATGTGCAGTGATTCAGCTCAACGTTGAGAAGATCTAAACTCCAAGATAGAATCATCACTACTAACTAGAAGACCTCTAAGCTAGCAGGACAAATCCTCAAGGCCATCCATGCTGAATGAGTTAAAAAAAAAAAAAAAAAAAAACTTCATCATATTAAGGGTTGACTAACCTCAAAAAGGATCTATAATTGCCTCATACAGCACGCACCACATGCAATGATTTGCTGGTAGTTCACGGGCAGCAACTGTTATGGGGGCAACGCGTCTGCCATCAGTGGAGAGAAATTCCTACCCTAGATGCTGGATGCACGAAATCAACTGCCTCCTACACTGCCCACCGCTGGCCACACAAACATGTACATGGTTTCAGAGAGTGATTTAAATAACTGGCCTCCGGAGATGGTTTGTACCACATGTAAGAAAAAAATCCATCAACACATGTAAAGCTGACCATTTGATTCTTTTGCCTAGAACAAAAAGAATTTTGCTTGTTTTGTTTAGCCATTCTTTATTTGATAGTAAAGGATATGACAGGGAACCTGGCTAAAGTATATACTGTTTGCCTTTCAGATTATTTTTGGTAGGTAATCTTAACTGGATGGAACATGGCAGCAATGCAAAATTTTAAACTTTTCAAAAACACAAGGTTAGAAATACAGGAGAAAGTCTAAAATTTCCAGTTGAAGTCTGGCTCCAATAGAGGTTCGCAAAATATCACAGATGACAAAACTCGAGTCGGGGGACAAATTTTGGCTTCCCAGATTAAAAACAGCTAGTAGAGGGGCGCCTGGGTGGCGCAGTCGGTTAAGCGTCCGACTTCAGCCAGGTCACGATCTCGCGGTCCGTGAGTTCGAGCCCCGCGTCAGGCTCTGGGCTGATGGCTCAGAGCCTGGAGCCTGTTTCCAATTCTGTGTCTCCCTCTCTCTCTGCCCCTCCCCTGTTCATGCTCTGTCTCTCTCTGTCTCAAAAAAAATAAATAAACGTTGAAAAAAAAAAACAAAAACAGCTAATAGAGCATTCATGTCTTGCCACATTTTCTACCCTTTTGTATCCTTCACTTTTTCCTATGGGAAAATTAAAAACTCCTTAGTCTGAAATACAAAGACCTTGACAAGCCAGCCCAAATCCTCTTTTTAGCTTTACGTCTGACCCTACCCTCCGTAAAACCTACAATCTCATAGGACTGCCCTCTTTCCATGTGTATAACATACAGTATAATATCATCTATACTGTTCATAGATATTTCTTCTATCCAAGAGGTTCTTTCTACTTTCTCAACCTGAAAAAACTTAGCTCATCTCAAGAAAGGCTTTAAAACTGACCACTCCCTCCTCTGTGCCCCAATAACATTTATTTAATTACACTATTTTATTTAATTCTTTGCCTACTCCTCTTTTTACTCCTCAAGGCAAAGACAATATCTCATTCTCTACATGTGCCCTGGGTCCAACAATGCCTGGCACAAAGTATCTACTCCACAAATATATGTTCAGTGGTGTTGACAATTAAGGATCAACAACTTGCCAGATGACCCCCTTTTTTCTGACCCAGAAGCAAAGCACCCAGCACCAGGCTTAGCCTGGCTGGGCTCTAAAACGAACCACAGAGTGGGGCGCCTGGGTAGCTCAGTTGGTTGAGAGACTGACTTCGGCTCAGGTCTTGATCTCACGGTCAGTGAGTTCCAGCCCCGCATCAGGCTCTGTGCTGACAGTTCAGAGACTGGGCCTGTTTCAGATTCTGTGTCTCCCTCTCTCTCTGCCCCTCCCCCACTCATGCTCTGTCTCTCTCTGTCTCAGAAATAAACATTTAAAATTTTAAAAATAATAAATAGGGGTGCCTGGGTGGCTCAGTCGGTTAAGCGTCCGACTTCAGCTCAGGTCACGATCTCACGGTCCGTGAGTTCGAGCCCCGCGTCGGGCTCTGGGCTGATGGCCCAGAGCCTGGAGCCTGGTTCTGATTCTGTGTCTCCCTCTCTCTCTGCTCCTCCCCCGTTCATGCTCTGTCTCTCTCTGTCTCAAAAATAAATAAATGTTAAAAAAAATTAAAAAAATAATAATAATAAATAAATAAAACCACAGAATTACCCAGGAGGACATGAAGCTGATCTTTCTCAGGAGGCTGATGCCCCATATAGAACCTGGGTTTTGGTCTTAGGAACGTTACTTTCAACTCATCACTGGATCCACACTTGACTTTGTGTGTCCGAGTTTCTGTGTTGACAACACGCTGTCCCAAGGACTACCAAAAAATGAGGTTTCTCCCTCTCTCAGTGCAATGGACGTTGCAAGACATCACAAAGCTAGCCAAAAAATGTACCCTTCATTCCCTGTTAAGCACAATGCTGGGACCACCCATTCCTGCGTTGCTTCAAGTCCTTGACTTCAAGGTGAGATTCTTCAAGGGTCTAAACCATTCTAGTCATGGTTCACTCAGCAACAGGAGCTTTTCCTAGAGACACAGACATGGGTAAAGGGGAGTGAGATAGGGGGTGTGTGATGGTTCTGAATCATTGCTGCGATTTTTTTCAAGAGAGCACAAGTGGTAGAGGAAGAGAGAAACTTAAGCAGGCTCCATGCCCGGTGCTGAACCTGACACAGGGCTTGATCTCACAACCATGAAATCATGACCTGAGCCCAAATCAAGAGTTGGAGGCTTAACCGACTGAGCCACCCAGGCACCCCAATGCTGCAATTTTTTTGATGCTCATTCCATCTGGAAGTTGCATCTAGGTCCCCACTTCTTGAATCTAGGTGGGTATGTGACTACTTTGACCAATAGAGTATGGCAAAAGCTTTGTGGGTGACTTCTGAGGCTGGAACACAAAAGGCCTTGCAGCTTCCTCCTTATTCACTAGAAGACCGCTCTTGGAGCTGTAAGCCGCTGTGTAAGAATCATGACTATTCTGAGGCCACCATGTTGCAGATGCGTAGTATAGGTGCTCCATTAGTACAGCCTTCTAGCCATCCTCACCTGGTGCCATTTTGGACCTTCTAGACCAATCATTTCACCAACTAAATATTACCAGGTGACCTCCATCAATGTCATTTGAAATAGAAAAATCACCTAGCTGAAGCTGGTCCAAATTTATGACCAGTATAATCATGATATGTAGATGTATGTAAAATAATTGTTATTTTTTTAATAACTGTTATTTTAGGTCACTAAGTTTGGGGATAATTTGTCCATGTGGCAATAGATAACAGCAACCAAGGTGGAAAATAAAATGTCCTCATCCCTTTTCTTTTTCTCAGGGAAAACTTTGGATTTCTATAGTATTATTAAGGATAAACGCAATTTTCCTTAAAAATTTTTTTTAACGTTTATTTATTTTTTAGAGACAGAGAGAGGGGAAACACAGAATCAGAAGTAGGCTCCAGGCTCTGAGCTGTCAGCACAGAGCCCGATGTGGGGCTTGAACCCACGGATTGTGAGATCATGACCTGAGCCAAAGTTGGATGCTTAACTGACTGAGTCATCCATGTGCCCCTTTAATTTTTGAATAAAAACCTAAAAAGCAAGCAAGTATGATTTCTGGAGTTAAAAGAGACTATTGCCAGGGAATTTGCAAATGTAGTATTTTTCTTTCCTCATTGCAGACTTGCAGCCCATCTCTGGGAATGGATACACAGACTTGTGTGCTTACTTAAATACAACAGACAATAGTCAGTGTCTGTTAGTCCCATCTGCCTCCGTGGAAAAGGAAAACTCATTACATGAAACTGTCAAGAGGTCTCAGAATCCACGAAGGGGATTTTTCCCAAATCTTCCGTAATATAAACCCAACCTCTAGTTCCTCCAAGATTTGCAGGGTACCTAATCTATATGTCTAGTAGCACTTACTCCTTTCTACTTTGCATTTTGAGATATTCAGGTTTATTTCTGTAGTACTCAAAGCTTAATTGCAAAGACAGAATGTAGTTTAAACAGGAAGAAATTTTTGGCAGGATATTAGATGACTTGCCAAATTGTTGGGAAGATTAAAGAAACAGAATCTAGATTGAACCTTCCAGCCCAGCCAAGCCACGAAGTGTGCTGCTGTAGCCGCCTCTGTGATCAAAAAGCCACTGGCTCTTGAATCGTTTCATCATTGCCACAGCTGGGAAACCACCGCCATCAGGAAGTCCCTGTGATCTGGCGACTGTCTCAGCCCCAGAACCAAATCATCTTGGCCACAATGTGCACCCACAGAACAGGGGCCCTGGACCTCGCCTCTGAACACCCCCTACCAGCACCTCAGTGGCCATGGTCAGGAGCAGAAGGAGAAGATGTTATGACTTGTAGTTTGCTTCTGCTTTCTTAATTTCCCTCAAGTGCATATAAGTGGTTGAACCTAAATCATATCCAGAACCTCATGGCAACAGAATCTGGGAAATGCAGTTTTTGCTTTTTTTTCCCCCCTAGCTTTCTAGGCTCTGTACTACGAAAAGCACACTTAAAGGAAAATGAGATGGATGTTGAATGCCAGTCTACAGTATTATCACAACGTGTCATTTCTTCTCTTGGACTATGAGCAACTTGGATCGACCTTTGTGTTCCATCCCCAAAAGCATCTGGCGATTTCTGGCTAGGCAATTGTTTGAGATAAGGAAGGGGGATAAGGAGATAAGAAAGGAGGAAAACCAGGAGAATCCTGACATCCTGCATGCTTCTTTCAATTCCCCACCAGGAAATGTAGTCCTCAAGGGCAGGATAATATGATCTTTGTATTAAAACTGGCCACTGTCCTATATATTCCCCCTTTTCCCTTCCTGTTCCCAGGTCCATATTTCAGTCACCCCCACCTTGCTTTGTGCCCTGGGAGGCTGACTTCTAGAGATGGCTTCACCTGACTTCCTGTGCCCTCTGGTTGGGCTTAGCCAATGAGCAGCACCAGCAAAAGATCAGATGGCAAGGAGAGAGCGGTCAGGTTACTCATTCCTTCTATTTCTTCTGCACCAAGCCGTGGTTCACCTATAGCTACTTTTCTCTACCTAACGCCAGTACCCAAGTCAGAGCACCTGTCAGGAGGCCCTAATCCCCAGCCACAGCTCTCCCTGGGCTCTGATAACTGCTCCCTCTCTGGCTTCCCACTGATGCCGGGCACGGAACACGTGTCCATCCTCAACCTGTGTGAAGGTGCTGGTGGAGGAGTGTACCAGGACATAGCTGCCAGGACACAGGCTTCAGTGTGATAGAGTTCCCAGAGACCATCCGGCCACCCTACTGTCTCTTCACTGTACTTTCCACATCCCATGTTTACCCACGTGGTCAGGCTTTTCTTTTGGCTGCAGCTGGTTCGGCTTCCTCAGGAGAAGCGCCCTTGGTACATGAGGGTACTGGTCTAAGGGGACGGTGACTGCCCTTGGCTGGATTTAACTGCTCAACTTCAGTTCCTCACCAGTAGAGAGAACAGCCACTACCTCTCAGGACTGGTGCAAGCATTAAATACGGTTATGTATGTAAAACGGCTGAGTACACTGGATGATTTTTACAAATATGAGCTGTTGCATAAGCATGTTCGAAGCTTGGCATGCTTTGCATCTGTCTTTACAATTACATTTTCCCTTCTGCTAATGAAGTTCCGTATCGGTAGCATATTGTTATCTTAACTAGTGCTGCAGTCCTGGTGGTCTCAATTTTCATTCCAGGCAGAGAACAATTGGGGGGGTGAGGGGGGGGGTAAGAGGGGGAGCAAAGCAGAGGTGGCGTTTAAAAAGTCATTTTCACTCTTAAATAGAGAACATACCCCAGGGGTCTTAAAATTTCTCACTTATTAACTTGGAGTGGAGAATTGGCAGAAAAAGCCATTACTATGGTTTGCGTCTGTGGACAGTCAACAGAAACATTGGCTTTGAGCTGAAACAGCCAGTGCAGAGTAATTGTGACAGAATGAAACCAGAGTAAAGTGTGGCCAATCTGCCGATTACCACGGCACTTTGCGCCCCAGTTGTTCCAGACCTCCTCCAGATCCCAGCTTGGAGGATTTCAGCTAAAAGAGTGGCCGAGACAGCTGGGCAGCCTGGCAGAGGTTTGATGGCTTTGAGTCCTGACTTTCCATTTTACCAGACAAAGAAGCTTTTAAAATATTTAGGGGACTCTAGTTACAAGCAATAATGAAAGGCCTCTTAAAGAAAACAAGCTTCATATAATTATGAAAGATTAAAGTTTTCAAAGAATTTACAGGTTTAGAGACAATGGTTTGTGTTGGAAAGATTAAAGTTTGGTTACAAGGACCCGAAAAAAATCACTAAAATTTTCTAGGAGACTATTTGAAAAAAGAAAGTCTACTTGATGAACTATTCTAATATAATCCAATATCCCGAATCTAAATTGAGTCGTATTTAAGTCCCAAAGCAAGTCCTATCTGAGCTAAAAGTTATGACTTTCTGTTATGGTAAGAACTGAGGGGCATCTGGGTGGCTCAGTCGGTTAAGTATCTGACTTCGGCTCAGGTGGTGATCTCACGGTTCGTGGGCTCGAGCCCCGCATTGGGCTCTGTGCTGACAGCTCAGATCCTGGAGCCTGCTTCAGATTTTGTGTCTCCCTCTCTCTCTGCCCCTCCCCCGCTCACACTCTTGTCTCTCTCTTTCTCTCAAAAATAAATAAACATTAAAAGTAAAAAAAAAAAAAAAAAAGAATTTGTACCTCCGTGCCTAAACATTAACAGTTTTAAGAGAACAATGAAAAAGGTCTCTGTCCCCCGACACAGTTATTTAGGGTACACACACACTCTTCCCTGCAGGGAAGATGGTCAAAACACTTGACAGCTGTTACAACACAGGCACCAACCAAACAACAGACCCCGCCACCATCTGCCACGCGGCTCCATCAGTAGGTCCCACCTGAGTACCACGTCTACCTCCGCCCCATGCACCAGCTCTTGCCCGTCACTTTGAGTGAAATTGTTCACCATCCAGAGCATTCCACGTTTTCCAAAACGAAACCCACACTTGTTGGGATTGTTTTACTCTTTGCTGTCTACCTTCCACATTCCGCTACCAAAGGCGACTTGGGACTTCTTGACAACTCGCAAGAAGGTGGTCTCCCGAAGCTGGCAGGGCACAGCTCCGCAGAAGAGGTGTTGTCTTGAAGGAGGCAGCTGGCCTCAATGAGCCATCGCCGATGGCCCATGTGATGTATGTGGTTGTCCCCATCTTCGAGAGGGTGACGGGACTGCGGGCAGCTGAGCAGGATCAAGCCTGTTGAGATGTCACTCACTGCCACAAGCCTGGTCACACTGGCTTCCATCCTGATCAGCTCAGTAAAAATCCAAAAACAAAGAGTTACAGTTACCAAAGAGTCGGTCAGCTCGGTAGCAAGTTAAGTTTTCGTTTTGTTTTTGGTTTTTGTTTCAAAGATTTTATTTATTTATTTTTTTAAGTTTATTTATTTTGAGAGAGAGAAAAAGAGGGCACGTGCTAGCAAGAACGCATGGAGGAGGGGCCGAGAGAGATGGAGAAAGAGAAGCCCAAGCAGTTTCCATGCTAGCAGTGTGGAGCCTAACACAGGGCTCAACCTGAGGCTTGACCTCACGAAGCATGAGATCATGACCTAAGCTGATATCAGGAGTCAGATGCTTAACTGACTGAGCCACCCAGGTACTCCTAAAGATTTTAGTTTTTTAAACCTCTGCACCCAACATGAGGCTCGAACTCATGACCCCAAAATCAAGAGTCGCACACTCCACTGACTAGGCCAGCCAGGTTCCCCTGGTTTTTATCTTTTGTTTTAAATTGAGTAGCTCATTCTTCAAGCTTCTTGACTGAGCTATCCTAGCCCTTTGCAGCCAGCTTTTTTTTTCTTTTTTTAATTTGTTTTATTTATTTTTATTGAAGCATAGTTGATATACAATGTTGTATTAGTTTCAGGTGTACAACATAGTGATTTGACATTCCATACATTATGCTATGGTCACCATGACAAGTGTAGTCACCATCTGTCACCATACAACATTATTACAATATCACTGACCATATTCCCTTGCACAGGTAGCTTTATTTGCAGTTACCATACAGGACTGAAATCCTCTCAATGGCTGTCTCAACTGCTATGTCTCTTTAAGGGCAGGGACTTGTCTTATTCTCTTGTGTCTTTCCAGCACCTAATCCAGGGCCAGGCATACCTGCCGTGTGCTCAGAGAGGGTTTGTTGAGCTGAACAGAATTGATCTTAGTGTGAAGTGAAGAAAAAAGTGACATACCATTCTCTCCGGATCCACTTTGTGGTTAATCCAATGTAAGAAAATGATTATTAATTCAGTAGATTAGATTTAATGTTTTACAATGATGTATTTCCGGTCTGAGAATTTTGGTAGCTGATAAGGATGAATTTGACATACATGGATCGAAGCTCTCAAAGCATATCTTTAGTATTACATACAAGCATGAGTCAGGATCTAACTGGTATAGAGTACCTGGCTGGCTCAGTCTGAAGAGCATGTAACTGTTCTTGGAGCTAGGAGTTCGAGCCCCATGTTGGGTCTAGAGATTACTAAAAAAAATAAATAAATAAACTTTAAAAAAGATTTTAGAAAAAGGTGAAACTAGTATAGAGGAAATACCATTTAAATTGCTTAACATGCTCTTTTTAGAAATTATCCATAAGATCATTTTCTTAAAAGCAGCAAAATAATCAAAATGAGTCTTTTTTAAATGATGCTGGATTAAAGTTTTCCATAAATGAAAGCTATAACCATTCTTATAGTTTTAAGCAGAGATGTGAATTATAGGAAACAAGTAATACTCCCTTTATTAAAAAAAATAATAACTTTTAGGGACACCTGGGTGGCTCAGTCAGTTGAGCATCGGACTCTTGATTTTGGCTCAGGTCATGATCCCAGGCTTGTGGGATCCAGGCCTGCATATAGCTCCACACTGAGTGTGGAGCCTACTTAAAGATTCTCTCTCTTTCTCCCCCTTCCCCTCCCCTGCTCGAACTCTTTTTTTCTCTAAAAACCAACGAACAAACAGGGGCGCCGGGTGGCTCAGTCAGATAAACATCTGACTTCAGCTCAGGTCATGATCCTCAGGCTCTGTGCTGACAGCTCAGAGCCTGGAGCCTGCTTGGGATTCTATGCCTCCCTCTCTCTCTGTCCCTCCCCTGCTTGCACTCGATCTCTCTCTGCCTCTCAAATATAAATAAACATTAAAAAATTTTTAAAAAGAAAACAAACAAAACGGAAAAAAACCAAAAAACAAAAAACTTTTATGGGTTTCATTTTTATTTTAAAAGGAATACATATTGGGACACCTGGGTGGCTCAGTCGGTTAGGCATCCAACTTCAGCTCAGGTCACGATCTCACGGTCCGTGGGTTCAAGCCCCGCGTCGGGCTCTGGGCTGATGATGGCCCAGAGCCTGGAGCCTGCTTCCGATTCTGTGTCTCCCTCTCTCTCTGACCCTCCCCCGTTCATGCTCTGCCTCTCTCTGTCTCAAAAATAAATAAACGTTAAAAAAAATTTTTTTTAAAGGAATACATATTGGGACACCTGGGTGGCTCAGTAGGTTGAGCGTCCAACTCTTGATCTCAGCTCAAGTCACGATCTCATGGTTTGTGAGATTGAACCCCACGTCGGGCTCTGCGCTGGTGATGTGGAGCCTACTTGGGATTCTCTCTCTCTCCCTTTCCCTCTGTCCCTCCCCAGCTCACTCTCTCTCTCTCTCAAAAATAACTTAACTTAAAAAATAATAATAATCTTTAAGAAGGAATGAATACATATTCATTGATGAAATGTGGAAAAAACACAGAAAATGCTTAAGAGAAAAATCATAATCTATAGTCTATAAATTATCATTATAAATAGTTTGGGGGTTTTTTTAGTCTTATTTCCATGCATATACATATTTTTTACATGGTTGGGATTGTATTGTTGATATGACTTCATATCTGGCTCTTTTCTACTTCACATCACAGCTTAAATGTCATTAAAAAACCAAAATGGTGAATCTGCTGTGCTCTTGGTCAGGAACCCCTCTACTCTTGCCTTTTTTCCTGCTGGTGAGTGACAAGCTAAGAGTTTTGTCCTTGTCAGCAGTGTGCTACCTGGGGTAGAGACTGGCTGGGTTAGCCATCTCCAGCTTTACACACAACTGGGCCACTTTGTTTTTTGTAAGCTGGTTTTCTTTCAAAACTCCTAACCAAATCTTAGACTTTATAAGGGCAGAGGTGAACCCAGAGAAAAGCAACAAACGTGACTAAAGGAAGGAAAGAACTCAGGATGCTTTCCCTCAGTCCGACAGTGGTGACTGTCAGAGGAACCAGGGCATTACATTTAGTTTGCCCTTCAGTATTATTCTAGTATCTTCTGTGGTCCCCTTGATCCCTTTCACCCTTGTCCACCTGCCCTGTTTCCCAAGAGGCCGGCCCCGTGCACTGTTCCCCTGTCTCTCTTACTCTCAGATTGCCAGTTGGGTTTGGCCAGTGGGGGCCCTGATGGGAAAAGTGAGGAAAGAAGGAGAGTGACATTGGCATCTTCACACCCTTGCTCCCTCCTTGTGGGGTCACTGCAGGCTGGCTGTATCCCTGCACAGAAAGCCAGAAAGCTGTAAAGCCACAGCTCCTGCCTAGCACCCTTCTCCACGTGGCTCTCCCTGTCTCTGGCTTCTGGTAATCAACCATTCTCCTCATCCCTTCAAGCCTGGGTCTTGTTCTGGGGCACTATAGTACTCCTGTGGTTTCCCTACACACTGCCCATCTTTTAAATATTCCTCTCCAGGGGCGCCTGGGTGGCTCATTCGGTTAAGCGTCCAACTTCAGCTCCAGTCACGGTCTCGCAGTTGACGAGTTCAAGCCCCGCATTGGGCTCTGTGCTGACAGCTCAGAGCCCGGAGCCAGCTTCAGATTCTTTGTCTCCCTCTCCCTCTGCTCCTCCCCCACTTGTGTTCTGTCTGTCTCTCCCTCAAAAAATAAATAAAAACATTTAAAAAAAACTTTTTTTTAATATTCCTCTCTGTAAACTCTCCTCCAGTTACCCCATTTGAGGGCGCCTGTGTTTCCTGCCAAGACTGACTGCTAGAGATATTTAAACCATATGTCCCTCTTCCAAGGCTAGAGTATTTCATTCAGTCTTCAGAATTAAATGATTACCTGCATTTTCTTAGCAGGTCATTTAGGGATAATAGATGTGTAAATAAAGGATCTCCAGTTCCAGCAAGCAGCTGTTTATAATGGCAGGGCTCTTGCTGCTGCTGCTGCAATGTGGGTGCTGGTGATGAATTCGGTAATAATAGCTCTGGTCACTCATGGTCCTGTGTGTGCCTGGGCCAGACCCTTCACAACTAGGGCCAGGCCTTCAGAACACGTCAGCAACATGGCTTTTGTTCCCATTTCAGAGTTGACTAAATTAAGGTGGAGAAACTGAGGTGACTTTTACCAGACATCACACAACTAATGCATACACATCCATTCCCTCGCCTCCTTCCTGTCTTGACGCAAATGACACTCCCTCAGCTCAGTCTTTGCTGGCTAGCTGCTTTGACCCTTTCTACCCCCGTCCCTGCTCTATTTGTCCTCAGCACTTCTCACCAGCTGACATACTATTTGTTCCCCTCATCTATCTTATTGAACGTTTATCTCATTCCACTTGAGTGTAAGCTCTGTGAGGGCAAGAATCTTTGTTTTCTTCACAGCTTTATCCCAGCTCTTAAATCCTGGCACACAGCAGAGGATTAACGGATGTTTTTGAATGAGTAAATGATAAAACTGGAATTCAGAGCCAGATCCGCCTGACTTGGAGGTCATTGTTTTTCTACAACACCCTCCCCAACAAGCCACAGTCAAGGGACATAGATAATAGCCTCAAAGAGAAAAAAAACAACAGCCTTATTTTTTAACTAGCCGCAACCATTGTGCAACTTGCTATGACTGGCTAATGAAAGAGCTAATGAAAGAGAACACAAGGATGTTCATATATTTGGTTGCAAAAATCCGTTTACTATCAAGACACCCAGATGCATGTTAAGGCCACGTGGGCTTTGACAGAACAAGGTGCCACCGAGAATGTCAAGGAGAAGAATTTGGGTGCAGACAGCAGCCTCCCACTATCGCTTCAGTGCCAGTGCTCACCGAGTGAATGGAGGCTTTCTTCAGGGTCAGGGAAGCAAGGTGACACAGGCATGCAAGCTGAGCAAGTGTGGCCAACTGTAGGAAACATGGGTCTAAAGGGGGCAGACGTTCTAGGATTGAATCCTGAGTATTGCCTTGTTCTTACTCTTCAGAGCTGTATGCTCCGTTTCCCATGACTCTTGAAGCTGGAGTCCATTTTGTCACTTCAGATGAAAGAATGAACATTAGAGGTTGTATCACCTCCAGGCAGGGCTGGACCAGCCAAGGAAGATGGAGGCCTACGCTCAAGAGAAGGGAATGCTTGCTTATCATTCAAAGGAACAGGTAGCGGTATAACCCCACTGGCTTATAAGTAGTTAATCAGCACGACCCTAAAGACTTAATGAAATCTCTAACATAAAAAATGAAGATATTTTTTCATATTCTGAATCTCTTGAGATAGAAGAGACCTCTGGGGCAGGACCAGGCTAAGTGGCACTAGAAGTTTTTAAGTAATATCTGCTAACATGGCCTCATAATCTCCAATCAGTGGTGTCAATCTTCTCAGGAAACCTCAGCCCCCAATTTTGCCCTTAAAGACCCTCACTTGCAAGCCATCGGAGACTTCAGAACTTTGGAGCATAAGCTCCCTGTTCTCCTAGGTGGAGCCACACCAATAAATTGCCTGTCTCTCTACGCTGCAAAATTTGGTGTCCATTTTTACTGGCCAGTTGCATATTGAGTGTATGGGTTCACATTTGGTTCAATTACCCTCTTAGGAAGAAAGGAAGGAAATAATCGTTCATGAACAGATTGATGGCAAGCAGTAAGTAGAACAGAGAGCCATGTTCTCCAACTGCATATATACCAAGAAGATGGTGTTTAGCAGGTGATTTGAGCATGGGTTCAGGCTCACATGGTTTATCTGCGTGCTCTGCCACTCACTTTGACCTTGGGTAAGTTAGTTAACCTTTCTAGTCCTCAGTTTCCTTGGTTACAGAACTAGGTAACAATGGTACTTATTTTGCTGTTGTAAGGATTATTCAAGGTAATTCTTATGCCCAGTGCATAAGACATACCCAGTAAATTAGTGCTCAAAATCACAGTCCTGCTATACTAATAACTGGACTCTAATGTAGTGGTCTACTGGCCAGAGAAAATTATCATTTTCTCCAGCACCAGGTACCTATCACTACAAGGAAGGGAGCTTTTGATAAAGGACCTCAGGAAATTCCCTCATATAGGTTCTGGGACATCTGACATCACCAGGTGACAATTTTTCCTTCTCATTGGAAGCAGGTAGAATTAAGAGACTGAACTATTGGTCCTGGTCCTTAAGAAAAGCATTGTGTCCCCTGGAGGCTCCTTCCCAGAGACAGGCTCCTATTGTTCAAAGTCTTCTTAGTTAGAGATTCTTCCTGCTTGCTGTTTTACAATTCTATTAGAAATATGTTGAAACTTGCCCTTCAGTGTCTCAAATGAGATAGGAAAATTACCAGTGACTGTCACCAAAGGTCTATAATTTACTCCCTGCAAGAAAATAATGAAATGGGTCAAACTCCCTCCCCCTTGAGAACTGTAGCCCAGCAGGCCCACTAGGCTCATCTGCAATGTGTGAGTACTCCCCATCTTGTCTACTGCCAATACTCTAGATATTAGCCACTAGCCACATGAGGCCATTCACATTTAAATTGGTTAAACAAAATAAAAAATTCAGCTTCTCGGTTGTGTTAGTCACTGGTGGCTACCATATTGGATAGTGCAAATACGGAAAATTTCCATCATTACAGAAAGTTCTTTGGAGTTTGCTGCTCTAGAAGGTAGTGCCAGCTTGAGGCCCAGATCTATTCAGACAAGTGAAAAGTCCATTTTCAGGCCAGGCCAGCAAACAGTAGGGCTAAAATCTGAATATTGCTTAGCCTTGAATCTCAAGGGGGAGAATACAAGACTGTAAAATCCTTTTAGCTGAACTCTTAGTGTTTCTGGACTGCCATGTCATTGTGACTTTTCAAAAAGGAAGTATGAGCTAGCTCAGAGAGGGAAATCATGCCTACATCTTGCTAAATCTTAAGATAATGGTTCAAATCTCTCCCAAAATACCATTTTACTGTTAATCAGTAACTCAAGCACACACTTGGAATCCTGAAGAATGTTCACTCTGTTGCTTGCCAAAACTTATGTTCCAGTTAGGGAGGAGGAGATGCTGGAGATTCTTAGCCACAAGAACAGGGCTATGGTCCTAGAGGCCTGGATACATTGCATGATTTAGATTGCCACATGGTGCCCTATGACCCTCTCCCTTATGTCTTATAATCCCCAAGCACATTCCCTTCATCAAGTTTAACCCTTTCTGTTCCACTCCTTGCCTTGCCTCCTTTTATATCCAACTTCTGACTTGAGCCATTGGTCATTCATATCCATTTCAGGCTTCACATATGGTAGTCTTGATGGCAGGGCCACAGAATAAAGCATCTAAAAACTCATCAGAACTTTTGTACTATAGATAAACATAAGTAAACACAAACCCTCCTGCTAGCATTTTGCCAGGGTCTTATTATGCTACAAGTTTGCCTCCTTCCCAGTCTTAAGTTAAATTTTAAAAATCTCCCTTGTGTTCCTTTAACCTCTGCTCTAGGAAAGAAAGCATAGAAAGACCTGTTCTGGCACATCAGTGGCCTTGACTAACCCACAGATTCACAGTGGTAGACTGCATCCTCAGGGCCAAATAAAATGAGAGAGTTTTCTGAATAGAAGCATGGAAGCGTCTTAAATCACGCAAGCAAACAGGAATGATCCTATTTCCAAATAAAGGAATTTAAAAGCAAGGTGGTTGCCCCACAGTTTCGTTCAAGGGCTAGTAAACTAGTTGGTGTTTGTGAAGCTCTTTACATTTTAGAAAAACAGAACACTAACAGTCCCTCAACCATCTCATCGTGCAATTAATAGTTTTCCCGCTGGGCCTTGCCATCTTTAGGATAATGTGTACTCACAGAGCGTGCTGCCACTGCTTCTGGAAAAAGCACTCTGTGGCCCAGTGGTCTTCACAACCTGCAAAGCTATGGAAGCTGCTCTCTCAATCCAACTAGAAGCCCAGTGAAGAAAAGACATTAGGACCGAAGCTGCTCGGGCTGAATGGGGGAGCCCTAGACTGTCCCCGTGTTGTCTCTAAGGAAACATGAGAGTTTGCAGAGCACTATTAGGGCTTCGCGGTCCAGATGGACTGACTGGGACCCTTCTATCAGGCATTTTGATGTCAAAGATGCTCAAATTAGGAAGACTGTCATCTGTCACCTCCAAAAGAAGTTTATAGACGATATCAGAAACCATTATTTCAAAGACAAAGCAAGCTCACAGATCCCAAGGTTAAAAAGAATCATGTATCCACCTGTGTATTATTCTTCTGCCCCACCCATGCTGAAGAGTGAATTCTGTGCAGCTTTACTATGGGTCCTTACTACCGCCTTTACCTTTTTGGTATGAGAGGGTGGCTTCTGAATGTGTATAGACAAATGTCCATAATACCAGTAAATGACCACATGAAAGATTTTTAAATTTTCAATTTACAAAACATTTTACAACTTACTGCTTAAAGATGATCACCTTTGCATCTTATTTAAAAATTCATAGTATTTTGGGGCTGGAACCTGTGAACTGTGAGATCATGAACTGAGCTGAAGTTGGACCCTTAACCAACTGGACCACCCAGGTGCCCCTGAGGTTCCTCAAAAACTCAAAAATAGAACTACCTCATGATCCAGCAATTGCACTACTGGGTATTTACCCAAAGATTACAACAACAGTAATTCAAAGGGATACATGCACCCCTATGTTTCTAGCAGCATTATTTACAATTAGGCAAGATATGGAAGCAGCCCAAGTGACCATTGATGAATGGATAAAGAGATGTGGTGTATTCCATATACAATGAAATATTATTCAGCCACAAAATGAAAGAAATCTTGCCACCTGCAACAACATGGATGGAGCTACAGAGTATAGTGCTAAACAAAGTAAGTCGGTCAGAGAAAGACAAATGCCATGATGTCACTCATATTCGGAATTTAAGAAACGAAACAAATGAGCAAAGGGGAAAAGAGAGATAGAGAAAGAGAATCAAGAAACAGATTCTTAACTATAGAGAACAAACTGAAGAGGGGAGGTGGGTGGGGGAGCGGGTTAGTAAATAGGTGATGGGGATTAAGGGGTACACTTGTCACGATAAGCACCAGGTGATGTACAGAATTATTGAATCACTGTATTGTACATTTGAAAATAATATAACGCTGTGTGTTGACTAACCAGCATGAAAATAAGAAAGGGGAAAAATGCATAGTATTTTTTTAAGATACAGAATATTTAATACTAGGGGAAGAAAAAGATGATATTGGTGCCAAGGGTATCTTCAGCGCAATAGAAAAAAAGAAAAATAATAATCATGGGATTTTTATGGTGTTCTCAAAGGTGACTTTCATGCCCTAAAAAGATTGTTCAAGGTCTTTTCTTTTTTTTATTTCTATTTTAAATTATAATTTAAAAAGATTTGTACCCAAGATTTCAACTTACAAATCTTATTATTGCACTTACAAATCTAGAAGAGAGTGTAATAGAATCACTTGTAATAGAGTTTTACAACTTAATAATCTTAAAATTGCACTTATAATGTTAATATATTTAATTTTTGTGCTTTAATTGGTTATCAAATAAACATTATTAGACACATAATTTTTACATTTCCTAAATTAAATTTCTAAAAATAGTTAAAATTAGCTTCTTTTAATTATCCAATTACTGCTTATAATCCAAGAAAAATTATCTTTTTTTCTCTGAGGTCTAAGTCAACTAACCCAATTAACTTTTTCTAAATTGGAATCACAACTCACCAGACACCTTAATTTACCAAATTCTTAAGTATTCCCAGTATCCAAAATACCAAATATACATGGATTATCCTAAATTTAGCAAAAAGTATGAATAATCTGGAGTTTACTTCATCATTTCTATATTGAATTATAAATCTTACCAGTGAGGAAATACTGTGTCAGCCTGAGTCATAGTTGATGCTTTGCCCTACAGCACTAAGGTGTCCTATTGCCCTGAGAAAGCTTCCATCCAGGTCACAGGACTTGATGACTTTATTTAATCCTAATCTGTCACAGGGAGACTTAATAGTGGTCATAACAGGCTTCCATAACTTTCAAAAGATCAAGTGTCATATCATTATCTAATTCTTCCCTCTATTATTGGAAATCTGTGACTCAACTAAAATTATAATGCATTTCTTTGGCTCTCCTAGGACATAGATGTGATTTTATTTAATTCTGCATGTGTTGAGAGTTGGTCTAGTTGCTCACAAATAAAATCATGCTGATAACAAAAAGCAAAGCTTTTATTTATTTATTTATTTATTTATTTATTTTTTTTTATTTTTTAAAAAACAAAGAAAAGTTTTAAAGGACCAAAAGTAATGAAATGTAAAGCCACATTAGTGAAACTGTAGAATTAAACACTATTTTATGGAAATGCCCTGAGCCCAAACAATTTTAGGGACCCAACATAGTCACAGATAAAATAAATAACTAAAACACTGGTTAAATGGGAACAACTTATGACTACTTTAAACTAGGGTATATCATCTACCAGATTGTGAACACGGAACTACAGGGGAAGGAAAAAACAATGTTTAATTCCAGATGCACCATCAATTACCAGAAACTTAGTTTTGTCAACACTGCTAAATATTTAGCCACATAAATTTATAGCTCTGTTACCCGAGCCCGATTAAATCCAAACAGGAAAGTCTGCTGAGTTGTTATTAGAAAATCCAGGACTCTTTAGAGTATAGAACTTTTCTGGGTTTTGCCACAGATAGATTTCATTAGAAAGTACACATTTCATATATTTAATGTGCCCATTCATTTTATTCCTGTACTTATTATTTGTGTGTATCAGTTACTACCCTTACCCAAGAGAATCGGTGGTTTACTACGACATACGTTTAATTTGCAGTCATGTCATAGGACTGTCCAGTGTGGGCTGGGGAGGGGTTGGATTCTCCTCCACACTGTCATTTGAGGACCCCAGTTTCTTGCATCCAGAGTCCTCTACTGAATCCTGTGTCTGGCCAGCAGAGGGGAGCAGGAAGAGAAAGGTTTTAAAGGCTATACTTAGAAATGGTCTTCCCCTTTCCCTTCCCCTTCCCCTTCCCCTGCTTCCTGTTGGCCAGAACTCAGCCACATGGCCTCACCTCCCCAAAAAAGCACCTCCTGGACTCAGGAGGGAGATGGAAACAGCATGGTGAACTGGCCAATCTCTACTACATTATATCATAGCTTAATACTTAATGCTTCATTCAGTAATAATTAAAAAGATAAAATTATGATCAGAGTACAAAGGATGTGGCTGAAACAAAGCTAGTATAATTTGATCATGCATGATGACCACACCTCAGCAAGAAAAGTAATGATGTTGATATTCTTGTGTGACTTAATTTCTGATGCGCCACATGTTTCCCAGCTCTTTATGAGTTGACATCTCAAGTGAAATGGATTCCGGCCCAGATGAACTGTTTTTGTTGTTGTTCTTAAAGAAGATCATTATGGTTGGGGCACCTGGGTGGCTCAGTTGGTTGAGCATCCAAATTCCACTCAGGTCATGATCGCGTGGTTCATGAGTTCAAGCCCTATGTCAGGCTTGCTGCTATCAGTTTCTATGGTTGACTTCCATAGAAAATGTTACCAGATCACAATGACTGCTTGGTAAGAGCTCATCTTCAGATAATGCTCCACTTTATGAAGTATGGGTTTACTAAGGGAGATAATCTACTATGACTCCTGTTTTAGGAATAAAACACTTTTCAGCCATGGGAAGCAGAGGGGAGGGAGACACTGAAGACATGGGAGCTACTGCAGAAGTCCAGGCAAACAACACCGCAGGTCTTACTCAACATGGTTTGGGGGTCAGTGAGAACACGTTTTGAGTCCCCGATGGATCATTTGTTAGCTCTGAAACCTTGAACATATTTGTTAACCTCTATAAGCTTCAATTTCCATACATGTAAAGTGGAGATAGAGTTTTCAAAGAGATGTTGTGAGAATTACATATCTTTTCCCTCACTAGAATTTAAGTTAAGGTCAGAGAGGCTAAAAACCCCTTTCTTACTCATTGTCATATTTCTGGCACGTGTTAACTTCCCAGGACTAGGTAGTTATAATGATAGTTTAATGATAGTTTACTATTATCATTAGCCATATAAATACCTCCGCCAGGCAGCTACAGATGAAAGTTTATAATACAGGAATGTATACCACTTATACCCAGGCAAAAAGGGCCCTGCTCTGGGCCTGGATTTCAGAGCAGTACTATTCATAAGGTGGTTCAGGGACCAGTCAATCCACAAACTGTTACTGGGTCACACGGGATAAGTACAGAAATTGAGAGTAAGCACTTAGAAACTTCATACCAACTGAGCATTGGTGTATCATCTATTAAATAAGGTATAAACCGGTTAGAGTGTGTTGAAATTGAGTGGTGGGTCACACATGGTAAAGATTGCATGCTATCATGGATGTTAGGACCGCTTTTTAACATTTTATTTTACGGTTAGTCATCTCTAACCCAAAAGTAAGTACATATAAATAACTGAAAACATTTCTTAATTTTTATAACATTATTATAAGTTTCATTTCTAATCAAGCCAGCTGTTATTTTACTTTTTTAATGTTAATTTATTTTGAGAGAGAGAGAGAGAGCCAGCACGAACGGAGGAGGGGAAGAGAGAAAGGGAGAGAGAGAATCCCAAGCAGGCTCTGCACTGTCAGTGGCAGAACCAAACACGGGGCTTGCTCCCATGAACTATGAGGTCATGACCTGAGCCAAAATCAAGAGTCGAACACTTAACCAACTGAGCCAGCCAGACACCCCCAAACCAGCTGTGTTGTTTTTTTTTTTTAATGTCGTGTGTGTGTGTGTGTGTGTGTGTGTGTAGTTTAATCCAATAGCTAAAGTAAGGAAGCAAACTTCATATCATTTACTTTGTAACCCTAATTTAGGAAGCAACTTCTTTTTGAAGAAAAGACACGTTTTAAAATATGGTGATAGTAGTAAAGCAAATGATAACACCGGAGGTGACACAGAAGAAATGAAGAGCAAAAAGTTCATATTAGTTTTACTCAGGAGTATGATCCCTCATGTACGGAGTTCAATTTGTAGCCATAATTGACGATGAGGTGCTAAAACTCCCGCATCTTATCTGTAGAAATGTATCAAATACGGAAGCGATGAAACCATCAAAACTTAAGTGGCTTTAAAAAAAACTTAATTGGCTTTGGCACACCAAATATAAGAAATAAGTAAAAAATCGAAAGAATTCTTTTGTTTTTTTAATGTTTATTTATTTTTGAGAGAAAGAGACAGAGCATGAGGGGGAGAGGGACAGAGAGAGAGAGGGAGACACAGAATCAGAAGCAAGCTCCAGGCTCTGAACTGTCGGCACAGAGCCTGACATGGGGCTTGAACCCATGAACCATGACATCGTGACCTGGGCTGAAGTCGGATGCTCAACCGACTGAGCCACCCAGGTGCCCCTCAAAAGAATTCTTTGAAAGAGAATAATACATTAAAAACTTGACAGAAGCAGATGTTAACTATTTCTCACACAAGCAGCTTTGTGGGCTTCTTAGAAAATAGTATTTGAAGTTACTAAGACCAAGCATATATACAGCTGCTGAAACACAATTGCAAGGCTGTATCAGAGACATTGATGGAGAAATGTTGATTGATACTGTGGCAAAGGATGTGGCTCAAATGCCATTGTCCCGTGAAACTATGGTTTGACATATTTGAGAACTGACTGACGAGATGGAAGGCTCACTCAGAGAAAAAAATGAAATTAGCAATGTGTTTTACACGGAAACCAGAAGAATACACAAAAACTGTTGATGTGGTCGCCTCGTTTAGTATAGGTGTGATTTAACCATGACCGTAATGGGAAGAAGTAGTTCTTTTATTTTCTCAGCTTCATGGCCAATAAACACAACTGTGAACTGTATAAAACTATAAAGGATTACACTGTCCATAAACATGTCTGGAGTTAGGATTTCGTGTAGGATTATATTCTGATGGCACAGCTGCAATGACTGGAAAACATTCTGGATTAGTTACCCAGTTGAAGGAACTTGTGCCAGAATGTAAATCAACACACCCTTTCCTTCGTCAAGAAAGTTTTGCAACAGAAGTCAGCTGAACTAAAAAGGAAATTTGCAGATCTGAAATCCCTTTCTCTCATAGAAAGATAGCTTAAATTTCATTATGATTTCATTAAATTTCATTATGTTGGAACTGGCTACTGATAAAGGATTGATGACAAATTTTCTCCATTTTGTATAAAAACTCGAAATGAGCAACCCAAGCTTGCTCAGATTCCACTGAAATATCTTCTAACATTTTGTCAAAATAGCTCAGTAAGACTGGTTTCCTTACTATGGGTGTTATTAAAACAAAGCATGGAAAGAGCTTGGATGTATATTGCTACCCACCTGCGGTGCATTATCATCAACCCAACCAAGACTGGAGAGTTAGTAAACAAACTCATATGTCGCAATAAAACTCTTAAATACTGATGTGAATGGTGCTGTTCAGATGATGCAGATAGGCATCTAATACAGGGAATCTTATTTCATTCATAAATTTTTGTTTAGGGGCGCCTGGGTGGCTCAGTCGGTTATGCATCCGACTTTGGCTCAGGTCATGATCTCACATTTCGTGAGTTTGAGTCCCACATTGGGCTCTGTGCTGACAGCTCAGAGCCTGGAGCCTGCTTCACATTCTGTGTCTCCCTCTTTCTCTCTGCCCCTCCCCCACACACGCTCTGCCTCTCTCTGTCTCTCAAAAATAAATAAATGTTAAAAAATATTTTTTTGTTTAGTTATGACCTTGTAATAATCGAAAGTTATGAAGGTAGTAGTGACTGGCTAGGTTAACTGTGTGTACATATGCTCTAAAGAACACTATGTTCAATTTTTATATTTTTTTCCTTTTTTCTTATTTTTATTAAAATGTCTAACAATCTAGTAATAAATGAATCTAACAATAAAAAACTGGACTTGTATTTTGTATGACTTTGCTTTTATCAAATTTTTTAAATTTTATTTATTTTGAGAAAGGGTGTGCACATGAGCAGGAGAGGGAGAGAGAGAATTCCAAGCAGCTCCATGCTTTCAGTGCACAGCCCAACGTGGGGTTCGATCCACAAATCATGAGATCATGACCTGCGCTGAAATCAAGAGTCAAACACTCAACCTGCTGAGCCACCCAGTCACCCCATTTCGTTTTTTAATAATTCCTTTTTTATTATATTAAAAGAAGTATTGATCTGTAACAGATTGAAAATGAAAATAAGAGGGGAAAGATCCTTTACAATAGAGCAAGAAACGCTGCTTCAGACGGCCAAGATGGTACCAGGGAGTCCATGGGACCACGAGAGCATGCTTACTCAGAACCTATATTCCTAGTCCTCAAAGAACCCCAGCCCCAAAGGCCCTAAGCCTACATCCAGTACCCATGCCAGCCTTTTCCCTGGCAGAATACTGCTGACAGTGACTAGTGCTTCCAGTGTGCAATTTCCTGGACCCCAAGTGCTTGTGGGGGTATAGGCAGAGCTAGGATATGCAGGCCATGCATGTCCAAGGCCCCCTACAGTATGAAGTGGAAAAGAAGGAGACAGCCCAGGGGCTAAGAGCCAACTCATCCAGTGCCATCATGTTCCAGCATGAACTCCACAGAATCCCAATTTGACCCAGATTAAGATGCTATATCTGTTACACAGTGAAGGAAACCATCAGCAAAACAAAAAGGCAACCTACTGGATGAGAGAAGATATTAGCAAATGATATATCTGATAAGGGGTTAATATTAAAAAAAATGTAAAGAACTTACACAACTCAACACCCAAAACACCCAAATAATTTGATTAAAAAATGGGTAAAGGAGATGAATAGACATTTTTCCAAAGAAGACATAAAGATGGCCCACAAACACATGAATGCTCAACATCTCTAATCATCAGAGAAATGCAAATCAAAACCACAATAAAGATATCACATCACACCTGTCAGAATGGCCAGAATTAAAAAGACAAGAAATAATAACTGTTTGGTGAGGATGTAGCGAAAAAGAAACCCTCATGCACTGGTAGGTGCCTTGGTAGGTTGGTAGGAATGTGAATTGGTACAGCCACTGTGGGAAACAGTTCCTCAGAAAATTAAAAATGGAAATACCATAAGATTCAATAATTCAACTACTGGATATATACCCAAAGAAAACGAAAACCTTAATTTGAAAAGATCTATGCACCCCTATGTTTATTGCTGCATTATTTGCAATTGCTAAGATACAGAAGCAACCCAATGTCTATTGACAGATGAATGGATCAAGATGCGGTGTACGTATACACTGGAATATTACTCGGCCATAAAAATGGTTAGATCTTGCTATTTGCAACAACGTGGATGGATCCAGCATCCTAAGTGGGATAAGCCAGAGAAAGTCAAATACTGTATGGTTTCTTCACTCATGTGGAATCTAAAAAAAAAAAACAAAACGAGTAAACAAAAAGCAGAATCAGACCTATAACCACAGAGAACAAACTCGTGGTTGTCAGAGGGGAGGAGGTGGGGACCTGGGCAAAATGTGTGAAGGGGAGTGGGAGACACAGGCTCCCAGTTATAGAATGAATTTGTCACGGGAATCAAGGTGCAGAGTGGGGAATAGAGACCGTGGCATTGTGATGGTGTTGTGTGGTGACAGATGGTCGCCACACTCGTAGTGAACATAGCGTAACATATAGAGTTGTGGAATCACTATGTTGTACACCTGAAAGTAACGTTAACACTGTGTGTCAACTAGACTCAAAAATTTTTACAAAGGTATATTTATCAAGGCAAAATGATCTGATGTATTTATTTAGCAGTTGCTAGCTTCATTTATAACTTTACAAGTTTTAGACATTTAGAATGTGGGCCTTCATTTTATTCTTTCGTCCAGACCCCACAAATATTAGGGGAGGACCCATCCAGGATATACATCAGAACTGGATTCATACATTTGGCAGTCAGCATAGAGGGGATATTTGAAGCTGAGGGAGAGGCAGTGAAGAGTAAACAGGTGAAGTCCTACATTCAGACCGCCAGCTTTGAAACCCTCATTGGCAACCTACTAGCTATAGAACTTTGGACTCTCTCTCTGTACCTCAGTTTTCTCGTTTATAAAATAGGATGTTAATAGCCCCTGTTTCATGGGATGTTTTTTGTTTTTGTTTTTAAGAGGGTTTTTTTGTGTTGGTTTTTGTTTTTTTGAGAGAGAGACAGATAACACAAATGGGGGAGAGAAAGAGAGGGAGAGAGAGAATCCCAAGCAGGCTCCACACTGCCAGCGCAGAACTCCATCTCACAAACCATGGATCATGAGCGGAGCTGAAACCTACAGTCGGACACTTAACCAACTGAGCCAACCAGGTGCCCCCATGGGATGGTTCTGAGGACCAAATGAGTTCATCCATGTAAAGAACTTAGAACAGGCTTGGCATAGAGTAAGCTCTCAATACCAAGGGAGCAGCTAAATTACATGGGGAAGGAAAACAGAGCCAAAAACAGAAGAGTCTCAGGGGAACCTTGGAAAGAGAGTCCAGAGATACAGCAAGGGAAGAGAGTGTGTCTAAGCATGAACCACAGGGTCTGGCAGCTGGTAAGCACTCAGTAATTGTGGATGGATTTGAAAAATACCCTGGAAAGGAGGCTGAGAAG
This sequence comes from Acinonyx jubatus, assembly GCF_027475565.1. Classification (NCBI taxonomy): domain Eukaryota; kingdom Metazoa; phylum Chordata; class Mammalia; order Carnivora; family Felidae; genus Acinonyx; species Acinonyx jubatus. Next base: position 92,022,799 of record NC_069387.1, on the reverse strand, counting down.
GAGCACTTAACACACTGAATGCAGCAGAAAAGTCGAATGGGGGAGGGGGGGTTACCAAGGATAGTCTATTGAATTCACAGTCAGGAAATACCTTTAAAAGGATGTTTCAGTCCACAGGAAGTGAGATTAAGGAACAAGTGGGTAGATATTTCTCTTTTTCATTTGGTTTGGTAACTCTAGTGAAAATTCCTCTCTTTAGAAATTAGCATAGACTGGGGTGGCTAGCTGGCTGGCTCATTTGGTTGAACATCCAACTCTCAGTTTCTGCTTAGGTCATGATCTCATGGTTCATGGGTTCAAGCCCCACATCGGGCTCTGTGTTGACAGCATGGAGCCTGCTTGGGATTCTCTCTCTCCCTCTCTCTGTCCCTCCCTACTCTCTCTCTCTCTCAAAATAAATAAATAAACTTGAAAAAAAATTAGTGTAGACAGTGAAAGAGATCACCTAGTAGCTTGAGGGGCATGCAAGGTTGAAAGAAAGTTCTTTTGTGTTAGAGGAGTCATGCCAATTTGTGGCAGAAAGAAAGAAAGCAGTGGGGAGGAAGAGATTAATGAAGCAAGAATCTTAAAAAAAAAAATGGAGCAAGAATCTAGAAGAAGGACGGGGGGAGAAGAAATCAAGAGAAAAAGACATAGGGGTCTTCAAAGAATGATGAACTGTTGTTCTTGAAGTTGTGCAGGGGAATTTTAATTTCCAGAAGAGCATAGATACACAGCCAAGTGGTGGGAAGTGTATTACCTTATGTGCTGTGGCCCCCAACTGGCTTACTTACCTTCCCATACTGCACAGCCAGGCTCGGCAAGCTAACACACAGTCCACAGGCCAGATTTAGCCTCCTGTGGCCTATGAACTAGGAATGGTTTTCACGGGTTTTTTATTGCGGTAAATTATACATAACATGAAATTTACCATTTTTACCATTTGTAAGTATACAATTCAGTGGCATTAAGTACATTCATAAGGCGTCACTGTTGTGATCTTTTGTCATGGACGTTGGCTCATCTTCGGGGCAGGTAGAAGAGGAGAAGATGCTCTGGACCCAGAGATAATGACCCAGAATTCTAATCTCAGTTAATTCTGTTTATATGCTGAGTAAGTCACTTCATTCAGAGCTGCTCCCATTTCTTCCAGCCAACATTACGCTCTTGAAAAAACAAAGTGCTCAAATTAGAATACTCGCTTTATTGTTATTTGTGCGTGCTCTCTATTTTCCCACACAGCCGTTTGGGGTGAGTAATAGTGACATCATCACAAACACACACTCTTTATATGAACTCTGCTACAGGAATGCACATGGTGTTCAGACCCCCGCTTTTTTCCCTATATGATTAATCTCTCTATTATTAGAGATTTCCTGATTTGAGCATACTGGTTCTATCAAGAGAATAACATTTTTCTCCCATGGTCACCTCTCCCATAAATAGGAAAAATTTCCAGTCTTCTCCATGTGAGAGAAATTGGGATAGAGAAATGACACTAATTTAAAATATGATGAAGTGAAAAACACTTCCTAAAAGCTGACAAGATGGTTCTTGAAGTCAGAACGGATGAAACAAGATACAGAAAGTCAGTAACTAGTACCAAGGGAAGGTTGATAGGGAAAGTAAAAGGTATCACAGAGAAAAGCACGTTCTTGCAGAGGGAAGGAGGCGGTTTTATTCTTGAGGTCCATACCCATAGACTTTCACTTGGGCCCTCACATTTTGTAGGCAAAGAACAGTCCGTGGAACCACGTGTGCCCCGGCCAACATCGGACATCTGAGAAATAATTAACTACTCAGCCTTCATTTTCAGCCTACAATTAGACAATTGTGGGTGCAATTATTTGTGGGTGCAATTTGGTAACAACAGGTAATTGTTGCTAATCAACTAGCTGCATTGTGAAAGGGAGATATAAGTGGGGCCCCCTTTTAATAAGTTCGTGTTTAAAATCTAAGCAAGCGTGTAACTTGTGTAGTGGAAAGACACCCATGGGGTTTTTTTTTAATTACATTTTTTAAAAAACGTTTATTTATTTTGAGGGAAAGAGAGCATATGCAGGGTTCAGGAGCAGAGAGAGAGAGGGAGAGAGAATCCCCAGCAGGCTCCGCCCTGTCAGCACAGAGCCCGACGTGGGGCTCGATCTCACAATAGAGATCATGACCTGAGCCCAAATCAAGAGTTGGGCACTTAACCAACGAAACCACCCAGGCGTCCCTAAGTCACATTTTTCTACTTTAACAAGTGCTTTCCCCAGCCCATTTGTGGGCCTCCCCACAGCATCATTGGCATAGTACAATCATAATTAAAGGTCAGGTAAGACCTGCCACATCACATGGATCCTCCCAGGCCATGTAAGTACTCTGCAGCCAACATGCAAATGGCACAAATAAAAGACTCAAACATTGAAGGATGCAACTTATTGCATCAAGCTAGAAATACGAAGAAATCAACCAAAGGGCATCTAGTACCGTGCCTGACGTGTAAGGTGCACAGTGAGTGTTTCCTGAATTGAGGCTGTGTTCAACATCCTCTCCCTTGGGGCTCCCCACAGCATTTAGAACTTGCCCGGGCTTTAGCCCTTGGTGCTTTGTGCTTGTCTGTCTTCCTCAGCGTTGTGTGAGCTCTTGTGGGAAAAGGCCCATGCCATTCTCATCTCTCAGTCTCCCCAGCATATTTCTGTCTCTGGTGGCAGAAAGCAAACTCCCCTTAGCTTAAGTCCAACAAAACCAAACCAAATGAGTGGCCAAAATGGGTGTGCAGACTCCAGAGTCACGCTGCCTGGACCTGATGCTGCGATCCACCATTTTTAGCTTTGGGACAGTGGCTAAACTGTCAGCAAACAGTAGGGCTCTGGGCAGGGTTGTTTCTTTCTGCCATGTCATGAGCCAGCCTCTTTCACCGAGCTGGCCTCCTCCCCTCTGCCGAAGGGGGGCATCCTCCACATGCGAGGCGGTGTTTGCTTCTGGCTCTTCAGTCAGACTGTAGAGGCCGGAGTCGGGCCTACCGCTTACCTAGAAAGATGACTGCTTTGCGTCTCAGTTTGTATATCCGTAAATGGGGGAAATAGCAACCGTACGTACCTTATTAAGTTATTGTAAAGATTGAATGAGATAATATATGTGACAATCTTACAACAGGGCCTGGCATGTAGAATGTGCTCAGTAAATGTAAACTGTTTTGGTTGTGGTCTTGTCTCTAATGGAGGAGGCAGGGAGATAGATATGACTACAGACAATTCTAGGCTTATTACACATCCGAACTTAGTGACCCTAAAGAAAGGGAGAACACTTATACCTCAGCATTTATATAAACAACTTGGGGGGAGGGGCTCTGATGCACCAAGCCTTCTTGAGAGTTTACTGGATAGCAGGTACCATAGTAGGTGTTTCCTTTTTTTTTTTTTTTTTAATTTTTTTAATGTTTATTTATTTTTGAGACGAGGGAGACAGAGTGGTAGTGGGGGAGGGACAGAGAGAGGGAGACACAGAATCTGAAACAGGCTCCAGGCTCTGAGCCGTCAGCCCAGAGCCTGATGCGGGGCTTGAACCCACAAACCGTGAGATCATGACCTGGGCCGAAGTCGGACGCTTAACCGACTGAGCCACCCAGGTGCCCCCCATAGTAGGTGTTTCCATGCATTATCTCAATTAATTTTCACCGTGATAAGGATGCCATTTTCATCCTTTACGGAGGAGTGAACCAAGGCTCACAGAAGTTTAGTAGAGAGGATGCAGAGATTGGCAACCTTTTTCTGTAAAGAACTAGAGAGTAAATATTTTAGGCTCGGCGGGCCGGATGGTCTCCATCACAGCTACTCTATGTTGTAGCGTGAAAGCGGCAGCAAACAATAGGTAAACAAACGAACGCGGTTGTATTCAGATAGAACTTTTCATCAAAATGAATTTTGTAATTTTCATGTGGCAGCAGAGATTCTTCTGCTTTTGATTTTTTCCCCCAATCATTTAAAAATATAAAAACCATTCTGAGCTCAAGGGCTGTACAAAAATAGGCAGCAGCCTGGATCTGGCACTTGGGCTGTTTGCTAACAGTTTAGTCACTGTCCCAAAGCTAAAAATGGTGGATTCCCGGCATCAGGTCCAGGCAGGGTGACTCTGGAGTCTGCTCTTAACCACATCAGTCTCTCATTTTGTAAAAATGTATTCTTGTTGAAGCACTGAGTCAATAAGACTGGAAGGAAACATTTAAGACTTTGAAATAAGCAAAAGAGACTACTGGATAGCTCTCAGTGGAATGCCAGAGCCTCCAAGGATGTGGCTAGGCCATTTCACAACTCTGTCTGCTGGTAGCATACTGACAGCATCGGGAATAATTTGTGACTGTGGACGTGCAACCCAATCCCTCTTCCCACTGTGAAAAAGTCAGTTTCGTATCCACTTCTAAATTCATTTCTCATCTATAAACATGCCTGTTCTTTGGGTTCTCCTTTGACCTGGTTGTAACATCTGCCTGGTTCCTTCAGGAAATAAGGAGTTAAAATAGAATCTTTTTTTTTTTTTTTAATTTTTTTTTTCAACGTTTATTTATTTTTGGGATAGAGAGAGACAGAGCATGAATGGGGGAGGGGCAGAGAGAGAGGGAGACACAGAATCGGAGACAGGCTCCAGGCTCCGAGCCATCAGCCCAGAGCCCGACGCGGGGCTCGAACTCCCGGACCGCGAGATCGTGACCTGGCTGAAGTCGGACGCTTAACCGACTGCGCCACCCAGGCGCCCCTAAAATAGAATCTTTAACACATTTATTTGCTATCTGAAAGAGAGTCAAGATTTTACCTTTTTTGAAAATGCTCTAGCAGCGTTGGAGGTCTTGCACGAGGTGCCCGATAGACTCACGGGACAGCAAGGTAAAGCTCCACCAACAGAAACGATGCCTCTCATGCGCAGTGTAAGTCCTGGTGTACCTTTTCTTGACATCTGCAGGTAAATTTCACGTGGCAATAAAACTCTGGGTACTTCCTGTTTTTCTAATTTTAATTTTATCTCTACTGATTTTGTGTTTTAATTTTCTTTAATGTTTTATTTATTTTTGAGAGAGACAGACAGACAATGTAGGAGTGGAGGAGGAGGAGAGAGACAGAGGGAGACACAGAATCCCAAGCAGGCTCCAGGCTCTGAGCTGTCAGCACAGAGCCGAATGCAGGGCTCGAACTCACAGACCGTGAGATAATGACCTGAACTAAAGCTGGACGTTTAACTGACTGAGCCACCCAGATGCCCCACTAATTTTGTGTTTTGATTTTTTTACAGCCAATAAGATTTTCCCCAGAGGTGATAGCATGACTGGGGGTTTGGTTTATAGTCAAACTATTTAGGGATTTTGTAGAGGTATTATTGGATTCTAGAGATCTATTCTCTGTTAGGTGATTTGCTCGTCTTTTTTTTATGTTTGTCTATTTTACTATTTTCTGCTAAATCAGAGGTCAGAGAGAAAGAGAGAGATTTGAAGATGCTAGGCTGCTGGTTTTGAAGGTAAGGCAAGGGGCCACAAGTCACAGAAATGCAGGTGGCCTCTAGAAACTGGAAAAGGCAAAGAAATACAACCTCTCCTAGAGCTTCTAAAAGGAATGCAGCCTCTTGATTTTTGCTCATAAGATCCTTCTTCAGACTTCTGAACTTTAGAACCATAAGAGCATAAATTCGTGTTACTTTAAGCCATTGAACTTGTGATCATTTGTCACAGCAACAACAGGAAGCTGATACAGATTCTTAGATTCTTTAAGAATACGTCCTTCTTTCTCAGGGTATAAGGGGAAATCTACTACAGCTGAGGCCTGCAATGTCATTTTCAAGAACGATGCTCATTTATTCAGGTATTGCAAGAATTTTTAAGGAATTGAGAGTGACTCTATGGAGCCAATTATTACAAAGTCCTGCTCGGAAAACTGTTCCAAGTCCTTGGCTTCCAGGTACCAGGCTGACAGATAAAGAAGAGTTTGTCCAAATTTATAGGTACTATGGGTAAAATCTGGTGGAGAGAATTTTTTGTGCTTGGAAAGTAACAAATACGAGCTTTTATTTGTTTGTTTGATTGTTTTTACAAACATAAACTTTTAAAAGTCCAAAGTTTCCTTGTAAAAATTTCTAGGAAAGTAGCCGTAACATGGCATATATGGGAAGTTAACACTCTTGCTGCATCTATGAAAATAATCAGGCCAAACCTAAAGAGACTAGTCTTATTTTGTGGCCAAGAATAACCTATCTTTGAGATTATTACCAAAAAGGAGAGATAATAAGGAAAAATTTAAGACTTTGAAAGAAGCAAAAGAGACCACTTGATATTCTTTCAACAAAATTCTGGAGCCACCAACAACTCTCTGACTCTATAGGGATGTGCTATGTTTTGACTAAGCAATTTTACAAATCTGTAAGTTATAGAAAATTGAGAGTAATACTGGGGCACCTGGGTGGCTCAGTCAGTTAAGTGTCTGACTTCCGCTCACCGGTCAACGGTGATCTCACCGTTCATGAGTTCAAGCCCCGCGTCAGGCTCTGTGCTGACAGCTCAGAGCCTGGAGCCTGCTTGGGATTCTGTGTCTCCCTCTCTCTCTGCTCTCCCCTGCTTGCACTGTGTCTCTCTCTCTCAAAAATAAGTAAACATTAAAAAAAATTAAAAAGGAAAATTGAGAGTAATAGAAATAATTTTAATCGATAAACATGCAAAGAGATTCTCACCAGCGGTGGAATGACAAACGCCAGGTCTGCATCTGTTTGCAAATCCATTTCAATATTCCTGATCTAGAAATAGGTCTGCTTTTTAGATTCTTCTTTGAATCACTTGAACATTCCTTTGGTCAACTATGAGTTAAATAGAATGTTTGAGGGACACCTGGGTGTCCCCGTTGGTTGAGCATCTGACTCTTCATTTTGGCTCAGGTCATCATCTCAATCTTGATCAGGTCATGTGATCGAGCCCTGTGTTAGGCTCCAAGCTGAGCATGGAGACTGCTTAAGACTCTCTCCCTCTGCTCCTCTCTCTGGCTAGCTCTCTCTCTCTCTCTCTGTTAAATAAAAAATAAAAAAAAAAAAAAAAATAGAATCTTTACTATATATTCATTCTATCTTTGAAAGTCATAATTTTATCTTTTTTGAAAATTATCCTTTTCTAAGATTTAGAATATTATAAATATTCTTTTTTAAATTTTTATTTATTTTTTTAATTTACATCCAAGTTATTAGCATATAATGCAACAATGATTTCATGAGTAGAGTCGTTAATGCCCCTTACCCATTTAGCCCATCCCCCCTCCCACAACCCCTCCAGCAACCCTCAGTTTGTTCTCCGTATTTATGAGTCTCTTCTGTTTTGTCCCCCTCCCTGTTTTTATATTATTTTTGTTTCCCTTCCCTTATGTTCATCTGTTTTGTCTCTTAAAGTCCTCATATGAGTGAAGTCATATGATTTTTGTCTTTCTCTGACTAATTTCACTTAGCATAATACCCTCCAGTTCCATCCACATGATTGCAAATGCAAGAGTTCATTCTTTTTGATTGCCAAGTAATACTCCATTGTATATATATACCACATCTTCTTTATCCATTCATCTGTCGATGAACATTTGGGATCTCTCCAACTTTGGCTATTGTCGATAGTGCTGCTATAAATATGGGGGTGCATGTGTCCCTTCAAAACAGCATACCTGTTTCCCTTGGATAAATACCTGGTAGTGCAATTGATGAGTCAGAGGGTAGTTCTATTTTTAATTTCTTGAGGAACCTCCATACTGTTTTCCAGAGTGGCTGCACCAGTTTGCATTCGTACCAGCAGTGCAAGAAGAGATCCTCTTTCTCCGCATCCTTGCTAACATCTGTTGTTGCCTGAGTTGTCAATGTTAGTCATTCTGACAGGTGTAAGGTGGTATCTCATTGTGGTTTTGATTTGTATTTCCCTGATGATGTGTGATGTTGAGCATTTTTTCATGTGTCAGTTGGCCATCTGGATGTCTTCTTTGGAGAAGTGTCTATTCATGTCTTTTGCCCATTTCTTCACTGGATTATTTGTTTTCTGAGTGTTGAGTTTGATAAGTTCTTTATAGATTTTGGATACTAACCCTTTTTCTGATATGTCATTTGCAAATATCTTCTCCCCTTCCGTCGGTTGCCTTTTAGTTTTGCTGATTGTTTCCTTAGAATATTATGAATATTCTTATACTTGTTCCTTTAGGGAAGCTCATTATTTTGGGCAGTCCATTTTATGACCAGATCACCCTAATTGTTAAAAACATACTTGATCTATTAACTCAAAATTAGCATTCCTATAATTTCACTTGTTAGTTCCACTTTTTTGCCACAAGACCTAAGTAAGATAATCCTAAAGACCTGTCTTTTTAGAGTATTTAATGACAGTGTCCATCTGGGTTCTAAGGCCCATTTCTCTGTCCCAGACTTCCTCACTCCCCTGTCCTTTCTTTCCTGACCAAGTCGCTTAATTTCTTTGCTTCTTTCTGGTTGCCATCCCTCTTGTCATTCAAAAAGTGATTTTGCTGCCAAAAAGACAGCAGAATTAGGAAAAGGCTTTCTATACCACCCTACCTCCAACAATATATGTATATGCACACACTCACTCACATACTCTTAAAAGAGTTCTAGCCACCAGGGGTGCCTGGGTGGCTCAGTCAGTTAAGGGTCCTACTTCAACTCAGGTCATGATCTCACAGTTCATGGGTTCAAGCCTCACATCGGGTTCTGTGCTGACAGCTCAGAGTCTGGAGCCTGCTTCAGATTCTGTCTCTGTCTCTCTCTGTCCCTCCCCCACTCATGTATACTCTCTCTCTCTCTCTCTCTTAAATATAAATAAACATTAAAAAGAGAGAGAGAGAGAGTTCTAGCCACTACAGGGACAATGATAAAACAGCAGAATTCAGGATCTATTAGAAACATAAGTCTTGTGTCCTACTCAGTCCTACCATTTCTGGTCCATTGCACACGCTCCTAGTTTTCCTAGTTCTTGTCCTTCCAATCAGCCAATTAGTCCCTACCCGGTGTGCAGATCTGCCTCCATATACAAAGCACCCCAAGAGAAGAGGTTCAGCTTTTTTAGCCCCTACCCCCAAATGCATTCTATCCTGAAGAGTCACTTCCCTGGGCTTACCTAGAATTTTCTGATTCTTTCTCTGGCCCACAGCAGTGGTTTTCAAAGTATGGTCCCTGGACCAGCAGCATTGGCATCACCTGGAAGCTTTTTCGAAATGCAAGTTCTCAAGCCCACCCCCAACCTACTGAATCAGAAACTCGGGGGAATGAACCCCAGCAATCTGTGTTTTAACAATCCTTCCAAGTAATTTTTTTTTTAATTTTTTAACGTTTATTTATTTTTGAGAGAGCATGAGCTGGGTAGGGGCAGGGAGAGAGGGAGGCACAGAACCCGAAGCAGGCTCCAGGCTCTGAGCTGTCAGCACAGAGCCCTACGTGGGGCTCGAACTCACAGACCATGAGATCATGACCTGAACTGAAGTTGGACGTTTAACTGACTGAGCCACCCAGGTGCCCCCAAACCCTCCAGGTAATTCTAATCCAGGTTCAAGTATGAGAACCACCAGCCTACAGCATCTTCACCAGAAGGCAGAGGTCCGATTCTATTCCATGGTACACTCCTGGGCTGACGTCTTGGGACTCTGGCCACACTGTAATCATGTGGCCACTTGTCAGAAGCCACACTGTGAAGCCTGTCCATCCCTCCTCTGATTGTCCAGGCCAGCTTTTCCACTTTTTCTGTTTATAAGCTGTGTCCTGCCTGGACCGCCCACCAGGTTCCTCTTTCTGGTCTGAGGATGATCTCACCTTTGGCACAGAGAGCAGAGATGATGCACACACCCTGAGCAGAAGGAAGTGGTTCCTGAACCATTGCTCCAGCTCTGCACATCCCGAAAGACATCCTCTCCCGACTATAGCCCTTGTGATATTGTGATATAATAAGAAATATATATTTGGTCTTCCTCCCTAGTTCCTGGCACAGAACTCCTAAAACCCTTGTAATTTCCTAAGTGATAAGAGGTGAAAAGGAACATCTTTTGTCATAATATTAAGTTTTTGTCCCCAGTTCCTGAAATAGCTCTAGAGTGTGAAATGTGAAAGGAGCATCTTTTGTTATTCATAACAAGCTCCTTCCAACAACCACAGATGAAATTGCGTTGATGAGGCAAATTTAAAATTTTTTAATGTTTATTTATTTTTTGAGAGAGAGACACACACACACAGAGTGCAAGTGGAGGAGGGTCAGAGAGATAGGGAGACACAGAATCTGAGGCGGGCTCCAGGCTCTGAGCTGTCAGCACAGAGCCCAACACGGGGCTCGAACCCACAGACCGTGAGATCATGACCTGAACTGAAATCGGACGCTCAACTGACTGAACCACCCAGGCGCCCCTTTTTAAAAAAAAATTTTTTTAAATGTTTATTTATTTTTTGAGAGGGAGATAAGGCAACTTTAGAAAAGGATGAGGGGTGGCTGCTGGTCTCCAGAGGCACCAACTATGTGATTAGAGGGTTGGAACTTTCAGTTCTACCTTTCCACCCTCACCTCTAATGAGGGGAGAAGGCTTACAGATTTTGGCCAATGATTTAATCAATCGTGGCTGCCTAACAAAACCTCCAAAAAATGCTAACCAAAGGGGTTCAGAGGGGTCAGGGAACACACGCACATGTTGGGAGGGTGGCGTACCTGGAGAGAGAGAGTCTGGAAGCTCCGTGTCCCTTCCTGCACACCTTGCCCTGTGTATCTCTTCCCTCTGGCTGTATCTCTCCTGTGTATCTCTTCCCTCTGGCTGTTCCTAAGTTGTATCCTTTACAATAAACTGGTGAATGTAAATGCTTCCCTGAGTTCTGTGAGCCATTCTGGCAAAGTAGCAAACTTGAGGAGAGTCCTAGGAACCTCTGATTTGTAGCCAAGTGGGACAGAGTTGTGGGTAGCCACTACTGGGAACCCACTACTTGGGACTGGCATCTGAAGGGAGGACAGTCTTGTGGGACTGAGCCCTTAACCTGTGCGGTCTGACAATATCACCAGGCAGATTGTGGCAGAATTGAATTGCATTATAGGATACTCAGTTGGTGTCAGCAGAGAATTGGAGAATGGATTGGTGTGAACCCCCCACAATTTGGTGTTATAAGTATTGTGAGTAGAGAGAGAAAGGGAGTTTATTCCTCCTTTCCTCCTTCAACCCTACAGAATAGGGGCAGTCGTCCAGAACTGTCCTTCTAGACTCACTGAAAAAATAGTAATACTTTCTTATTATGCATTTCTGTGTTTTCTGGTTTCCACACAATACGCATAGATTTTGTTTCTGTCAGGGAGGGAGAAACTGTTTTTATTTAAAACAAGAAAACAAAAAATGTTAGGAGACAATGACCCCAGTTTTGAAAGAAAAAATAAAGGGGCCCGCGCGTGCGTGCGTGCGTGTGTGTGTGTGTGTGTGTGTAAGACACTGGCATGGTGGTCATTGCCAGTGATAGGATTATAGCTGATTTTAATGGTTTACTTGCCTTCTCGTCATTTTCTAAGTTTTTATAAAAGTGACAAAAGCCAGATACATCACGCATAACATCCTCGTATTCCCTATTAGATCTCGTATTACCTCAACGATCCATCAAATTGTAAGGAAATCATGAGTTTCTCACTGTGTTTCAATCAAATGGACTTGTCTGGAGTCCAGAAGCACATTAAATAATCTTGAAAACACTCATCAGAGCCACAAAATGAACGCCTGAAGAGCTAAGGGTCTGGACCCAAATCCAGGCCGTGCAGCTGTATTCCAGGCCACTGAACAGTACCGCACCCGCGAGTAGTACTGAGTACACGAACAAAGCACTCAGCAGTGTCTGTTTCTCAGAAGCTGTCCTCTATTACACTGTACAACCAGGTGGGAGTCTGCTCCTGAGGGATATTCTGCATACATCTACATACAAAAGCACTAGAAACAGGTGCTTACCACCCAGCTGTGTACCTCTCAGGGGTTCTGTTTTCTCCTCTGTCAAACGAAGCTGGTAATTGCCAGGCAGGGTTGCTCAGGGCGTTAAATGGGACAGAGCACAGAAAATGCCTGGATGCAAACAGCATTGTTATTCTTATTGCTGCTGAATTGAATTTAAAGACAAATGACTATCCTATAATGTTTTCTGAAATCTAATTTAAATCAACAAACATTGTCTGAGCCCCTATTTTATACCAGGCACTGCACTAGGTGGGGACTTTTAGGATTAGGAAGGGAGGTACAAATCTGTCACCATGCTCTTAGAAATCATCATCTATAGCTTTACAAAGTAGTCGTGGTTTCCTTGGCAACATCAGCCTGGGGATAAAAATAAAAAGAGTCAAAGGTACAGTCCTTGAGTTATATTTCCTTTTTTTTTTTTTAATGTTTATTCATCTATTTTGGAGAGAGAGAGAGAGAATGTGCATATGTGCACACACAAGTGGGAGAGGGGCACACGGAGAGGGAGGGAGGGGGCGAGGGGGGGAGAGAGAGACAGAGAGAGAATACCAAGCAGGCTCTGAGCTGTCAGCTTGGAGCCTGATGTGAGGCTCGGTCTCATAAACTGTGAGATCATGACCTGAGCCAAAATCAAGAGCCAGACAGAGCCACCCAAGCTCCCCGAGCTCCCCGAGCTGCATTCTGAGACGCTGCTCCACCTTTGTGATTACAGATATCCCAGCTCTTCTCAAACTCCTCCTAAACTCTATGTGTCACCCCTGCTGCCCAGTGCATCTCCTCAGCCTGGCATGAGGCTCCACTCTTCTGCTGGCAAAAGCAGAACTCCTGACACCAGGTGGAATCTCCATTTCTCCGTCCTTGGTCTCGTTGCTTTCTAGACCCTTTTATGGCCCCTTTCATCCTTCTGCTGTGGCTGGATCCAGACAAGCATGGGAGACTCCCCAGTTCCCACATGAATGCCTCACCAAAGTAAAGAAAATTAGACTTCCTCCATGAGAAAGAGCCCAGATAGAATGTCTGTTCTCTTCCAACAGCTTAGAGAGATGCCAAAGAAATGATTTTGTTTTCATCTTCTCCTCTTGAGACTGTCTCAGCGGTCCCTGATGAAGTGAACATGGAGAGCAATACAGTCCCTTCTTTCCTCCGGCCTGATAACAGGGCTCCATCTGCTTGACTTCATTCCCCTTCGAGGCTTCCTTGGTCCTTCCATTGATCTTCTGGAGAGAATTCTCTACCAAACCTCTAGGTGTTTCTCAATGTATCTGACTCCTGAGTCCTTAGGCTCTTGAGTTGGAACCCTGCTACACAGTAGCTGAAATATAGGCAGAGCATAATCCATCCTATTTTTAATTACTTCTCTGATTAAACTCTAAACCCTTTAGCTATACCCCAAGTAATGTGATTTCAAGACCTTTCACATCCTCGTCACCCTTTCAGGACACTTTACAGTGTGTCAACTGTTAAAGAAAACATTATTTTGACACTTGTTAAATGGCAAACTTTATTCAAAACCATTATGATAGAGATATTGTAAGAAGCAAGAGATTCAGTTCAACTCCAGATACCACAGAGACAGGTGGGGATTTATAGCCAATGAGCAGAGTGAAGGGTCAGTGGACGGAAAATTGCTAACAGGATACATCAAGGGTAGGAGGATTTCCACTAAAATGACTTAGCAGGATTCTTGCTATCCCTGGTCTGGGTAGACCAAAGACAGGACTGGGGCCAAGGTCCAGGCCTAGTCCAAAAGGCTCAGAGAAGGCTCACTAACTTTTGGTCAAGGAGAGATTCTTTACCACATTGTTGCCTGTTTTAAAACATGGCTCTTGGAACTGAACAATGTAACACAGACAGGATCTGACCAATGCAGGGTCTAAAAGGATTATGTCCTTTCTCGAGTGGATGTTAAATTTCTGTCTCATCCACTGTGTAGATGATATTGATATTAGATTGCTGTGTAGCTACAGAATTCCATTCTGTGGCTGGCTCAGAATTAAGATCACAGGCAAGGAAAATGTCAGGTGTTTACTCACAAGAACTCTTGTTTCCAATCTATCCATCATCTTACTACCCAAATTATATTCTTCAAATATAGACCTGAGCAACCTCCAATTGTCTTTTGGGTAAATCCATCCACCTTAGCACAGCACATAAGCCCAACACAATGAGGTCGATTAGTTGAGTGAATTCCCCCAAAATTGAGAAACTTGGGTCTAATCCAAACCATCTGCCCTGAAGCAGAGCTCTAGAGAGGTGTATTAGGATTCTCCAGAGAAACAGGGCCAGGAGTATATATAGAGATACATGGAGAAGATTTATTGTAAGTACTGGTTCATGAGGTGATGGAGACCAGCAGTTTCATCATCTGCTGCCTGCAAGCTGGAGAACCAGGAGAGTTGGTGGTATAATTCAGTCTAAGTCCAAAGCCCTGAGAATTGGAGAGTTAATGGTATAAATTCCAATCAGAGTCCAAAAGCCAAGAACCAGGAGCACCCATGTCCAAGGGCAGAAGATGAATGTCTCAGTTCATGCAGAGAAAGCTAATTCATCCTTTCTCCACTTTTTTGTTCTATTTGGGGCCCTTCATGGATTGGATAATGGCCATATTGGGGAGAGCCATCTGCTTTACTAGCTTCACCTCTTCAAGTGCTAATCTCTTCTGAAAACACCCTCACAGACACACCTAAAAACAGTGTTTAACCAGCTATGCATCCCTTATACAGTCCAAACAAATTGACGATAAAATTGACCATCACAGGAGGGCTGGGCCCTGAGGTGGTTTGAGGGAGGTTGGGCTCCTATCCAAGACCCCAGAGAAACCAGAGCACAGATGCTGAGAGCCATGTCATGGAGGGATGCTGAGACCAAAACCAGAAAGTCAGTCCTGAGATGATCAGGCTGGCTGGGCAAAGAGGAGAAGCTAAAACATTAACTCTTGGTGAGGGATGGTTCAAGGAATGGGGCTGGGGGAAGCAAAAGAGTATCCCTCAAGGCAGGTAGAGGGTAGGTGAGGGGTTCTGGAGATGGAGTTTAGCTCCTACAATGGATCCCCCTTATTATGGAAGCATGAGTCTGTGTGCACAAGACAGGTGTAATCACAGGTGCTGTAATAGTTTTGACAGAATGAGAAATTTTGAGTTTTTGAGACTCTAAAGCTGGTGATTAGACTTAGAACAGGGAGAACAAGGTTTTATCTCATGTGTCAACTCTGACAGGTCACTGGCTAGGTGAGTCCTGAGTCAAGGATTCTGAAGGTGCATTTTTTATAGGACAAAGAATAAGAAATAAGGAACAGAAAAATAGAAAATAAAGAACAAAAATAGAAGTTTAAAGCCCAGAGTTGCCTTAGCATTCAGGCATTGATTAAAGCAAGGCTTTAATCAATGTTCTTGTAAGAGCAGGTGTCTGATGACACACTAGGGGCAGTTACAGCAGACAATTTATCTCCTAATGAGAAGTCCCTCTCCTGGCTGAGTACGACAGAGGTTACAACCTTACCTGGAAGTCGCCTGTGCCCATGTAAGGCAAAAAGTAGTCTGATTGGAACAAATGTACATTTCCTGAGTTGATGCAGAGACTTTTAGTCCCTGCTTTGTTCATTGGCACATGCTCATTGCAAAGCCAACAAAGATAAGCCTGAGAAATGGAGAGGGGACGAACCAGAAAGTGAAGTGTCTAAGGGCTTGGGACTCCATTATTGGTGGGGGGAGGGGTCATACATATTTCCAATAGGTTGTAGACCTACTATTAACTAGACAACACAGCTTTTATTTGGTATTTCTGAAAATGATTCATCTCTCTGACTTCTCACGGTACCAGACCTTATATATACCTTTTTTTCCTTTACATACATACCTATGATAAAGTTTAATTCACAAGTTAGGCACAGTGAGATATTAACAACAATAAGAAATAACAAAATAGAACAATTATAACAACACACTGTAATAAACGTTATGTTATGTGGTCTCTCTCTCTCTCAAAATATCTAATTGTACTGTACTCACCCTTCTTGTGATGATGGGAAGTGATATAATGCCCACATGATGAGATGAAGCAAGGCGAATGACTTAGGCTTTGTGACATAGCATTAGGCTACACCTGACCTTCTGACCTTAAGTCAGAAGGAGGATCCACTATTTCAGGACGGAGAATGACTGTGGTCACTGAAACCAAACCGTGGAGAGCAAAACCATGGGTAAGGGGGCACTTCTGTACTGTGTTTCTGGTCAAGCAGAACATTTACAGGGACACAGAAGTTTTCCCAGTCTCGGTTTGCTGCTGTGACACCTGGGCTGGAGAAGCTCCCGCTTGGGCCTAGTATTATATTTCAACAGACACCAGTGCCTTTATCCCCTGTTGCACATGGCTGTGCAGGGAGCCTGGCCCGCAGATCTGTGGCATCACGGAGAGGAGAACTGGGCAATCTAATGGTGCTCCCGTGCGCTCCGGGCCCAACAGCTGGTGCGGCATCTGACGCCAAGTATGGCTGTGTTTCTTTTACACTTTTTAAATATCCTCTGGTTGCCTGTGAGTTTGCCCCGTGGCGCACAGCCTGAGAACCACGGCCTTGAGAGCCACTCCATCCCCTTTATGCTGACAGCTCTGTTTTCTCTTTAAAAAAAATTATTTTCCTGTTTTCTTATTTGAACTTACTGGCCAGAGTCACTCAATTAACGGAGTACACTTGGTGAAAGAGAAAAAAAAAAAAAGGTAATATTTTGGCTATTAGAAGAAAATGGTGAAAAGTGGGGGGAAAAATGAACCCAGGCAGTCTTAGACCAGGATCTTACTAAATCATCCAACACGTGTCAAAGTGTGTCCTAAAAGGCATTTTTTCCTTTTGAATTATGGCCAACTTCTGTTGTTTGGTTTTGATTGACAGCTGGGATAGACTGGAACAGTGCAGGGAATGGGTGAAACCACACTCCCAGGGCAATACGTAGGGTTTTTTGTTTTTGTGTTTTTAAAACTTTAAAAACCAGGGACGACAGAGAAGGACAATGAGAAGAAGGAAAAATTGTCGCTCCCCTCACACACGTAGCTCTTTTTTAATTACTCATTTGGCAAATATCTATATTCCTTTGCCTAGAGGCAGTGATGTTTGCATCCAATGCTTTCATGCAGGATGTTAAAGAAACAATGGCTGGTGAGAGCCCTAGCTAAAAAGGATGAAAGAATCTTTGGGCTTGCGGGAGTGCCTTCCTGTGGCCCCATTCTGCTTCAGCCTGAGTTAAGTGGCCTTGTCCAGGCCTGCTCAAGTCTTTCTTTTGTTCCACTTTAAGCACCTTTATAACCCAGTCTCTGGGTCCTTTAGACCAGAAGAAGGTGAAAGCTAAGCCTCACAGCGGGACAGGATTGCTCAGATGGTGCAGAGCTATTAAATCCTCAGCCATTCGGAAGTGCGGACTGTTGTTTTTAACACAGGAGGAACCTAATTATCCAAGTGAATGGGGCCCTCATGGGTGGTTCCTTAAAACTCTGTGAGTCATACAACCAAAAATTGAAAAAACAGATCCTGAGACCCATGAGTAATAGAGCACTATTTCAGAATCAGGAGTGCATTTTTGCTTTTGTTTCCAGATTCCTGAATATAAGTTTCATTACATAGAAATCTGAGCTGGTGGCAAAAAGAGCAAAAATGAATGTGTTGAGCCCCTTGGTTCATAGTCAGCATTTTCTTGTAGAACAAGGAGCAGTGGTAAGAATTCGTTCTCATCCACAAGGCAGCTGTGCTGACACTTTAAGCAGCTGGCTGTAATGTCAGCAAGCGACTTGACGTTGATCATTTCACAAGCGAAGTTAAACGCTCCAGACTTGCACAGAAGCGCTGGCAATAAAGGGAGTGCTCCCGAAGACAGCCAGTGAGAAGAGCCAGCCCCTCAGTCAAAGGAGGAGGAAGCTTCTCTTTGTAAACTAAAACAGAAAAAAGGCAAGGCATCGTATTTTCAATTACTAATCAGCTATTTCATCCTGCAGCCAAAGCACTTATCTGTTGACTGAACGTATCCCTATAATGGTTTGGTTTAATGATGTTTGGAATGTTAAAAGGCTACGATATGAAACATCGCACTCATTTGCACCATCATTAAGAAAATTAATTAGAACAGTGGCATTTCAGAGTCGAATGTGGTGCTGTTACACCAAAATAGGAGCATCCGTTGAACATTTCCCCAGAGCCCAGGCAGGCCCTGGATTTGGGGAACCAGGAAAGGCTAAGTACGTGGGATTACTAAAGGTATGGAAATCAAAACATCTGCCCCAAACTGTCTCCTTTTACTTCAGGAGCTGTCAATTTCCAAAGCTGAACTGGGGGGTAAACATTTTCAAAATGTTTGGAAGAGGAATTGCTTGCCCTTAACCACATCGTGAAACAAGCCCAGCAACGAGGCGCTTGGAGGGACCACATTTAGAGAAAGTGGGGAGGTGGACCTGAGGCTTCCAAAGGAGTCTAGTGTAGACTTGCATACGAACATTAATTTAGGAACAGGGAAAATGGAAACAATATAGGTTCCGTGGCTCTGAATTCCACCAAAGAAAAGCGACAAGAAAGGAATGTATGGTACAATTATTATCTAAACTGTATAGAATTCTGAGAGTTTATGGAGGAAGCCAGGAACCACAGGTGTTTCCATGGGGTCAAATGGACAGTGACACTGAGTGGCTCCCAGATACAGTTCAGGGGAGAAAGGAATGAGTGGAGACCTCAGGTTTGGGATCTCAGGTGCAGATTCTGTTAACAACAGCAATAACAGCAACACACAAATTCTTTCTTCCCATGTGGCCACTGGACTTGCTCTTACTTTTACCCTAAATATGCCTATTGTCACAGGGCTGGTTATTTCTAGTCATCCACCCTCTATGAGCTTGCCCCAACCACTGTTTACTCTCCACTATATCACTCTGCTTTAATGCATTCATGGCTTTTACCACCACCTGAATTTATGTCATCATTTAAGTATTTGTTAATGGTTTCTCTCCAGTGGTGGAAAATGTTTAACAACTGGCAGTGGGGGAAGGGAAATGATAGTAAATACATGTAACACACAACTTCCAAATAATAAGAAAATATGCAAGACTTTTTATTATAAATTCCATAGAGTCAATCGGTTTTCACAGAATGCCTTTGAGGAGTTTTGCCAAAGTCTTGTATCTGTAGCCAAACTATGCTTGCAGTTGAACCATGATTTGGCCAATAGGGTTGCATCCCAGGCGGCTCTTTTCCCAATAAAAGTATAGTCATTAGATCTGACATATCATCTCTTTAGACAATTTCTCACCCTCACACAAATTATATTTACTAAATTTAATTTAGCTTCAGCACTAATGGTTGCAACAGCACTAGCCATTATTGCAAATTTTTGAGTAATTGCAAAGATTGGAACATTGCGTATTAATAGCTGCAAAATTCCTAAAAACGTGACAATCCCCTCTCCTCGGGTCAGCACAAGCTCTGTGCCCCTCTAGCTTGGATGATAGTAAGCTCTATGAAAAAACAAAGGATACCTCGCATATATCAAATGCACTCAAATCCTTTCTTAATGTAAAACATACTAATATCTTGGTTTTGATTCTCTTAAATCTTTCCATGCGAGACTCTCAGTCTTCTGGGGATGGAAAGACTGGGGAGGGTGCTGTCATCCCAACTATGGTTGCCCAGCCACTAAGAATGGCAATTTGCACGTTCATTATTAGAGGATTCTAACCATCAGAGATTTTGGTCAGAGCTGCAGACACCCAAACCAATTCTTCTCACTGTCAGACTGTCTTTTTATAGACATTGTGTCATGGGTTCCAAAATGTTGAAAGGCTCCTTGTCTCCTGACTCACACTGTTTAATTCTGCCTCCTCAGAGAAGTCTGCAATTTCCACCCAGGCTGGTCATAGGATTGAATGTGGCATTTCTTTTGCTCATAAGATATGTAAACTATTAGTTTGTTAGAGCTGCCGTGACAAAGTACCTCAAACTGGGTCCCTGAAACTACAGAAACTCATTGTCTCATAGGTCTGGAGGCTAGAAGTCTAAAATCAAGATGTCGGCTGGGTTGGTTCCTTCTGAGGGAGAATCTGTCCTGTGCCTCTGTCTTAGCTGCTGGTGGTTTGGTTTGTTGGCAATCTTTGATGTTCCTTGGCTTGTGGACGCATCGTCCTGATCACTCTGCCTTCAATGTTCACATTGTATTCTCCCCAGGTGTTTGCCTATGTCCAAATTTTTCCTGTTTATAAGGACACCACACATATTGAAGAAAGGGCCCACCCTACTCCAGTATGACTGCATCTTAACTAATCACATCTGCAGTAACTCTATTTCCAAGTTCACCTTCTGAGGTACTGGGGGTTGGGACTTCCACACATGAATTGGAAGGACACAATTCAATCCAATAGTAGATATGTGTGTGTGTGTGTGTGTGTGTGTGTGTGTGTGTGTGTGTGTCTAACTCTAAAGACCTCTGAACTAGATGGGATTCTAACATAAGTAAATGTATTTTCCATGTAGCAATTAAAAATTTTTTAACTTTATGGGATCTTGCATTCTTTCATAGCTTTAGGATCTTATAACTCTTAAAGGTATTTAAAGATATTTCACACAGCTTTGTTTGTCTTGTGGGCAAGAAATCAAGAGGTCATTCTCCTGACAACCCGGTTTGAGTCAACAATGTAAAATGCTGGATAACATGCTATAAATGTACATTATATCTTTGAAATCCACTCTGAAATCTTTATTATGTTACTCCTATGATCCCTCTAGAAATTCATCAAAAACATTTCCATGATTACTTGCTATGAATCGATTCCAAGATGAGCATTTTTTCCTCACATTAAAAAAAAATTTGAGGGGCACCTGGGTGACTCAGTCAGTTAAGACTCCGGCTTCGGCTCAGGTCATGATCTCGCGGTTTGTGGGTTCGAGCCCCGCATCGGGCTCTGTGCTGACAGTTCGGAGCCTGGAGCCTGCTTCCAATTCTGTGTCTCCTTCTCTCTCTGCCCCTCCCTGACTTGTGCTCTGTTTCTCTCTATCAAAAATAAATAAACGTAAAAAAAATGTTAAAAAAAATTGAATATAGTTGACACACAGTGTTTCAGGTGTACAACATAGCGATTTGACAAGTTTATACATTATGCTATGCTCAACACAAGTGTAGCAACCATCTGTCCCAGTATATCGCTATTATAATATCACTGACTGTATTCTTTATGCTCTGCTTTTTATTCCCGTGACTTATTCATTCCATAACTGAAAGCCTGTATCTCTCTCTCTCCCCTTTACCTATTTTGCCCCTTCCCGCTCTCCTTCCCCTGTCTTTCTCCACATTTTAACATCTCTGAATCAGAATCTGTTTATGATCTCCAGCATGTTGTAGTTTAATTAGCAGCATATTTTTTTCTTTCCAGGGAGACATAAAATAATATGATCTTTACTAATGGTGTCTTAGTTTCAATGAAGTGCAATTTGAAGTATCTACTCGTGCAGACACTGCTAAGTATGCAGAATATACAGAATCGTAAAAGCAAAAAGTGGTAGCTGCCTTCACAGTCTCTTGGGAAGAGAGGTAAGTAAACAATAAACTTCAGTGTAGTGATTTGGGGGCATAGTTTTTTCTTATAGACTCATAATGTTCACTTACCGACTGCCCTTTTCATTCATACTGCATTGTAAGTGTTGTGGGTTTTTTAGGTTTACTTATTTATTTTGAGAGAGAAAGTGCACAAGCACAAGTAGGGAGAGGGTAGAAAGAGAGAAAGGGAGAGAGAGAAACCCAAGCAGGCTCCATGCTGTCAGTGCAGAGCCCATTGCAGGCTTCAAACTCACAAACCACAAGATCATGACCTGAGCTGAAATCAGACACTTAACTGACTGAGCCACCTAGGTGCCCCTGTAAGTGTTGGTTTTCTTGCCTCTCGTCTCTAGTAGCTTGAAGACAAGTGTCCTATCTTAACCACCCATATACTCTGGACTTCATATAGCCCATAATCAATGCTAAACGATTAAATAAATGGATTAAGTTCCTCTAAGCCTACACTGTGTTGGAAAGTGTCACTAAGAAAACTTAGATCGATTTTAGTCTTAATTACAAAAACCAAGTCAAGTTTAATTGCCTATTCCAACAGGAATTTCAAGCAATACTGCCCAGAATGCATAAAATTGAGTGTTTTTGTTGTTGTTGTTGTTGTTGTTGTTGTTGCTGTGGTGGTTTTTGGTAAGAGCTGGAAAATCATGGCAAACCATAAGGATTGTTTTGTGGTCTGTTCTGTGGTCTGTGATGGTTATTCTCCACCAATCACCAACTGGACTGCAATACCATTTTGAAATGTGGGGGTGTGGAGGGATGTGTGGGGTAAGATCTTCCTTCTATTTTAGGGAGTTCAGACAAAATTAAGTCTAGGTGAGTTTTAATTGACATTTTGATTGGTAAATAGATGCACAGACCAAGATACAGATTTAATAATGCAGGGCCCCTGGGTAACTCCGTCAGTTAAGCATCTGACTTCAGCTCAGGTCATGATCTCACAATTCGTGGGTTTGAGCCCCAGGTTGGGGCTCCACACTGAGAGCTCAGAGCCTGGAGCCCGTTTTGGATTCTGTGTGTGTGTGTCTCCCTCTCCTCCTCTCCACTGTGCTCTTTCTCTCTCTCAAAACTAAATAAGTAAAACATTAAAAAAAAAAAGATTTAATAATATAAGTGCAATATGAGGCATCCATGTCAGTTTTCTATAGCTGCATAACAAATTATCATAAACTTAGCAGCTTAAAATAGCATACTTTTATTATCTCAGGGTTCTGTGGACATAGCTTAGCTGGGTTTTCTGCTTAGGGTCTCACAAGACTACAAGGCTGGATTCTCTGCTTAGAGTTCACCAGACTGTGTTTTAAGGATCTGCTTCCAAACTCCCTCAAGATTTTTGCCAGAATTCATCTCCTTGTGGTTGTATGACTGAGGTCCCTATTTTCTTGCTGGCTTCAGCCAGGGGCTGCTCTCAGCTCTAAAAGCCACCTGCAATTCCTTGCCATCACATGTTGCCATCACAATATGGCTCTCTCTTTCAAAGCCAGCAACAGAGAGAGAATCTTTGACCTAAGGGAGAGTCAAGTTCTCTTCTAAAGACTTTTATCTGATGAAATCAGGTCCATCCAGGATAATCTCCCTTTCGATTAGCTAAGAATCAACCGATTTGGAACCTTAGTTACATCTGCAATAACGCTTCACCTTTACCATATTCTGTTGGCTAGAAGCCGGTCACGAGTCCCACTCAAACTAAAGGAGAGGAGATTACATAAGATGTGAACATTAGGGAGGGGGGATCGAGGGACCCATCTTAGAATTCTGCCTATTTTAGTATATATATCTTCTCACTGCAATCTCACGGCAGACCTATAGAAAAATGGGTGCCTTGCTGGCTCAGTTTATAGAGCATATGCAAATCTTGATCTCAGGGTTGTGAGTTCGAGCCCCACATTGGGTGTAGAGATTACTTAAAAATTTTTTAAATGTTTAAATAAAGAACCATGGAAAAATAATAACTATGAAGTTAACTTCATGGAATCCCAGAGCTGGAAAGGACCACTAGAAACATTCCCTGCTTCGAAGGGAATAATCCGTAACCAGACCTGAAAACTAATGTGTATACTTTTACAAATCTCCAGGGAAAGTGATTCCATTTGTAATCAGTCCTGGTGGATCATAAAGTTAGCACTTGTTAACCTAAACACCTAAACAACTTGATTTTACTGTCATTGCACGAGTACCAAAATTGCCAGAAGTGTGGACCACGCAGGAGCATGGAGCGATCCTGATATCAAAAAAGCAAATATTTGTAAAGTAAACGTAGTGCGATTTCCCGGAACTCCCTCTAAATCTAGAAATTGTCAGTTCAGGAGCTCATACCTACAGGCTCTGCTGGTATCCTTCTTCAGTAGTTGGTTTCTCTGGTATCAAGCAGAAAATGCAAAGAGGAGACAGTTACCACGCACCAGACCCTTGCCACTCCAAGTGTGGTCTGTGGATCAGCCACACTGGCATCACTTGAGAGCTTGTTGAAAATGCAGACTCTTGGGCTCGCCTCAGACCTGTTGAATCAGAATCTTCATTTTAACAAGATCTCCAGGCATTCACATGCACATTAAAGTCTACGAGGTCTGTATTAAACTTTCCAGAGCAATGTACCCGTCAGCCCTCCCCAAACCACTTGAGATATCCAGCCCCTGTCAATTGCTCTCTATTTTGCGGGAATTGCTGTCATTTTATTATTCTGTTGTTGCAATTCTATTATTTATTTATTTATTTATTTATTTATTTATTTATGTCCCAGCTTTATTGAGATATAGTTTACATATAATGTTGTATAAGTTTAAGGTACACAGTGTAATGATCAGAAAGATGTATGCGTTGCAAAATTATCACCACAATAAGGTTACTTTACATGTCTCTCATCTCATATACTTATATTTTGTTGTGTGATGAGAGCTTTTAAACTCTACTCTCTCGGCGACTTTCAAATTGTTAACTATAGTCACCATGCTGTGCATTGCATCCTCAGAATTTATTCTTCTTATAATTGGAAGCTTGTACTCTTTGGCCACCTTTTTCCCCTTCCCCCACACCTAGCATTTAAAATATAATCCAAAATCATAGTAGTCTGACTACTATTTCACTTTGCTCACAGCAATATACAATCTGATCTGTTAAAAGTGTCTATGTAAGAGGAGAGACCACATTATTGGGATTTTGCCAACTTACTTTTTTTTAATGCTTACTTTTATTTTTGACTGAGAGTGCATGCACGATGATGGGGGGGGGGGGTGCAGAGAGAGAGGGAGACAGAAGATCCAAAGTGGGTTCCCCTCTGAGAGTGGAGAGGCTCCAACCCACGAACCATGACCTGAGCTGAAGTCGGACTGAGCTTAACCGACTGAGCCACCCAGGTGCCCCTTTGCCAACTTATTTTTTAAAGGTTGCCCTTGTGACCTGTTGTTAGAAAACAGTTCACTTAGAACTGATTTGGATACGCTTGGTTGCAGTGTAACACCAATTGGCTGGTGTTACAGTGACCAAAATATCAATATCCTTAATTTCTATTATATAGCAGAACACACATATATTTGACTCTTTGCTTCATCCAAGCATATACGGGACTCCAGAGAACTTCTGGGGAACCTTGTCATATTCACATGAGGATCCTTTCCAGGGTCTAGAACAGTATTTTATAGCAGAAGCTGAATTAAGAAGGGCACAAGCCTAGAAGACAAGGCTGTGGCTATACATGTACATTAGAAGGAAACTAATGGGAAAAGAAAACAGGACAAGGTGGTCTGGATTTTGTTTCCCTATAACTCAGGTGCCATGGGTCTTTGTGAGCAGTCTCTTCTCCAGCTTTGGGAACAGGGCCCTGTCTACATCACATCTGCACCAAGTGCAGGCTTTTCACAAATCTTTGGAGGACACGGTCAATCTTACTAGAGATTTTGTGGAAGACAAAGAGAAGGTTTAGATTGCATCTTAAACTGCAAACAATCTAACAAAATTCCCCACTAGACCTTTCTGTTTCCTCCCAGCTCTGGGCTGCCCTACAGTCTCTCTCTCAATATATTTTCCTCCCATATCCCTAGCTTTTCCATCTCCTATACCCCTTAATATTCATCCTTTCCTGTGAGAACAATGTGGCCCTGTTTCAAATCTTTCCATTTTGTATAACTGCACATTACTTAATAGTCTCTTTAAGAAAGATCATTTCACTTTGCATTCAGGAAACAAATAATCCTCCAGTTGTGGGGCTCTCTCCTCTCATAGGGCTGCCAGGATTATGAATAATAAATGACCTACAGTTTAACCTAGTGGCTCAGGGTTTGGGTCTGGAGTCAAGATTCTACTCATGTAAATTAGTCATGTAACTTACCTCGTGTAAATTACTCAACCCCTCTAAGCCTCACGTCCTTGATATGTAAAATGAAGTGTGGACTCCAAGCAATGCAGACTGTATCTTGAATGATCAAAACAATGCTTAACTTATTTATGCATTTGGGGAGATTCATATCAGACATCATAGGAAAAAGGATTTCCCCAATCCCAGTGCATGGCACAAAATAATTAGTGGGTTACAACAGCAATTATTAAATAATTCCCAATCTCAATCATTCCAAGTAAATGAGGGTCTACCAAATTAAACTCTTAAGTACTCATTCAAAAAGCATCTATTTAATGACTACTACATAGTACTGCAAAAGCAAAATAAGGAAAAAGGAAGTAGGAGATAAATAAGCATCTAATGAGAGCCAGCTATGTGCCAGGCACTTTACATATGTCGTCTCATTTATTCCTTCAAATAACATAATGATAGAAATTAGTATCCCCACTGCTATGGATAATGAGACAGAGCTTTGAGAGGTTCTCTGTACTTTGCCCAAAAGGCACAGATCTGAGTTTGCACCTAGGTCTGTGTGGCTCCGAGCCCTATACCTTCTATAAGTTGCAGTGCCTCAAAAGTAGAATATATGACCAAATCTTAAATTCTAAAGAGGAGAAGAGAAGAGTTAGATGATTAGAAAAAAGGAGGAAAACAAGAGAAATACAGGAAGCAATGGGACAAGAAGGAGAATCAGATGTTGAGGGAAGGATAAGAGAATAGCAGGAGGAAGTTGGAAGGGCGACTCTTCCAGCACCATCTACAACAGGAGCTCAGGGACAGCCAGCCCTCTGAGCTCACCCTTATCACCTTAGGTGATGTGTGAACTGGGGCCAAGAGGAAATGCATCACTTCTGTGGTTTACCAACAACTGCAGCTCGCATCAAATGATCTCACCCTCTCCTTTGAGACATTCAGACAGAAGTACTTTAGCCTTCTATGTACAATTTAATTCTCTGTCTTATTTACAATTTAATGTTGTGCTACCCAGTAATCGTCTCATGTGGATTCATCTCATTCTCATAACCAGACTATAAAAGACTCAGTGCATGTACCTTGGTTTACTATTCTGTAAGAAGATAGTCATGGATGAAAACACACTACTAGATTTTATGAAACCTTTCTAAGAAGAAACTGAAAAACACAGAACTTGGGATAGAGAAATTTGTTTCAAGTGTGAATAACAGAAGAGAGAGGTGAGCCCAGACATAAACCCGCACATACATGGTCAACTAATTTTTGAATTAGAACACAGAGTCTAAAAAGGATAGTCTCTTTGATAATGGTTTTGGGAAAACTGGATATCCACATACAAAAGAATGAAACTAGACACCTACCTTACACTACTCACAAATATTAACTCAAAATGGATCAACGATTCCAATGTAAGACCTGAAACTGTAAAACTCCTAGAAGAAGACATAGTGGAAAAGATCTTGGACATTGGTCTTGGCAATGGTTTCTTGGATAAGCCACCAAAAGCCCAGGCAATAAAAACTAAAATAAACAAGAGAGTGCATTAAATTAAAGAGCTTCTGCAAAGCAAACAGTCAATAAATTGAAAAGTCAACTTACCAAGTTGGGAAAAATACTCACAAACCATCTATCTGATAATGGTTAGTATCCAAAATATAAAGAACTCATACAACTCAATAGCAAAAAAGAAAACAGTCCCATTAAAAACCGACAAATGGCCAATATGAAAAGGTCTTCAACGCCACTAATCAGGGAAATGCAAATTAAAATCACAATGAGATATTACCTCACACCTGTTAGGATGGCCATTATCAAAAAAGATAAACGATAACAAATATTGGTGAGGATATGGAAAAAAGGGAACCTTTAGATAATGCTGATGGGAATATAAAATGTTACAGCCATTATGGAAAAGAGTTCTCAGAATCTTAAAAGTAGAATTACTGTATGATCAAGCAATCCCACTCCTGGGTAGATACCTGAAGGAATTGAAATCACTATCTTGAAGAGATATCTGCACATCCATGTTCACTGTAGCATTATTCACAATAGCCAAGATGAGGAAACAACCTGTGTCAGTCAGTGGATGAATGGATAAAGATGATGTGATATACACACACACGCTGGAATATTACTCAGCCATGAGAAAGAAGAAATCCCATCACTTGCCATAACATGGGTGGACCTTGAGGGCATTATGCTAAGTGAAATAAGTCAGAGAAAGACAAATGCTGTACAATCTCACTTATATGTGGAATCTAAGAGAGCCAAACTTGCAAAAACAGAGAGTAGAATGGCAGTCACCAGGGGCTGGTGGGGATGGGATATTGGGGAGACGTTGTTTAAGGGTACAAACTTGCAACTCCTAGATAATAAGTTCTGGAGATCTAATGTACAGCATGGTGATTATAACCAATAATACATATCATAAACTCCAAAGGGGCTAGGAGACTAAATCTTAATTGTTCTCACCACAAAAAAAGAATTGATAATTTGGTGATGTTTTAGAGGAGTTAGCTACAGATAGGGTGGTAAATACACTGCAATATATAAATATATCAAACCACAACAACAACACATTGTACACCTTAACCTACACAATGTTATATGTCAACTACATCTCAATTAAAAATTCAAGAATAATAACGAGTAAATAACATAGATTTTGGAAATATATCGCCAAATATTATGAACATATCTTGCTGGTGCCATGGAAGTGAGGGTGTCTGTCCCCTGAAGGAAGTGACTGCTTGCCAGCTAGTCAGCTGCCCTGAGAAGTGATGCTGGGGGAGAAGTATGTGTGGTAGGGGGAGGAAGGATATTTTCTTTGCTCCTGGTCTGGTCCACACTTGGCCCAGTCTCTGTGTTATGGAATTGCCTGGAGCACCTCTGGTGCGGGGGAAGCTGTTCCTGGTCACAGCGCGATAACCTTGGGGGCAAGCAGAGAGTATGCAGAGGAGAGGACCTCAGGTTAAACCCTGACTGTAGTTTCCCTGAATCATTCTCTGTGCCATGTGGCCTTTTGTCATCCGTACAATCTGTTCTGCACCAGATCAGGGAGGGGTCCACACCCACACTTGGTCAGAGTGACAGAGAAACGCTGGATCCCTTCCCTTGAGGTCAGAGGACGGGCTGCCACTCGAGAGCAACTGGGCGTGGCAAGCCCTGAGGCACTCTCTAGGGGTGTAACCTTGAGGAAGCCACTTAACCAAAGTCTGTCTCAATTCCCCATTTGTAGTATGAAAAGAAACACCATCTACCTCTCAGTGTTGCCATGAGGATTAGAGAAATGTGTGTGGAGCGACTGAACTTTGTATATGTATTCATTGTTTATTCATCTCATCCCATATTATTGTAATTACTACCTGCCAAGCACCAAGCATTAGAAACGCAGCAGTGAGCAAGACAGATCAAGTCCCTGCTCTCTTGATGTCATATTCTAGTGAGGAGGGGAGACAGACCATCAGCAGATAAATACAGTCAGAACCTGATTTGCATGCACACGACTTATTGGGGGGGGGGGGCGGGAACCTGTAGAGGGTGAGGGAACCAGGAGGAGGAAAGGCAAGAAGTTGAGCAGGCGTGTGCTCAGGTAGAATCTCACCTTGGCCTGATCAGCGGGGTCTCTGGGGTGCAAGCCACACCTTCAGAAATGTACTTCGAAGCAAGAGGACGGAGCATTTGTACCCCTGGCTCTGTCCGTCGTTGGCCACCCCGGGTGAAAAGTGGCTCCTTGGTCAAGGGACAGACTACAGAGAACATCACAGGAGCAAGCTGTCAGCAGCAGGTTTACAGGAAGTGGGCTGCGGGCGCACTGGCTGGTAAAGGCACCCGGGGCAGGGCAACAACAACATCTACATCTATTCCAAGAGGAGAAGTCACGGAGTAATAAGTGTGAGGACAGAATGAACATTCAGTGACATGAAGGAGACTCGGATTGGGTGGCCACGAAACACGGCTGGATTCAGATCTCGTGGAAACTGAAGCTTATCATTTGGGGGCTCTTTCAGAGTAGAAGAACATAAAATCATGAAAACAAAACTAGTACAAACATGAAGATTTATTCAAAATGAGAAATTAGGACAAATTACAAATAATAAAAGCTAACGAATGCCTCAAACATCACAAAATCGAGGAAAAAAGGCCCATGATATTTATATTAACTCCCTGACGCACATACCTTTTCTGTCCTACATACTTTGGCTACATTTTTTTATGATACCCTTATGTGATAACGGTTTGGTAATATACCATCTATTAATCAAAAGATATTTTGATCTTTCCCCTAAAATGGTAGGTCAAAAAAAAAAAACCAACAACACTTTTTTTGTAATTTTTTTTTAAGTTTCTTTGAGTTTCAGAACTTGTTATTTGTCAAAATTAAGTGACTTTTTAGGATTATTGTCAAGTTTGGAAAAACCTCTCTTTTTTAAGGAAGATTTTATTTTTAAGTAACCTCCCAACATGGGGCCCAAACTCACAACCCAGAGATCAAGAGTCGCATGCTCTACCAACTGAACCAGCCAAGTGCCCCAGAGAAGCCTCTATTATGTTTCTTTCCTGGGGCGCCTGGGTGGCTCAGTCAGTGAAGCCTCCGACTTCAGCTCAGGTCATGATCTCGGGGCTCATGGGTTTGAGCCCCTCATCGGGCTCTGTGCTGACAGCTTAGAGCCTGGAGCCTGCTTCAAATTCTGTGTCTCTGTCTCTATCTGCCCCTCCCCCTCTCTCAAGACATAAATAAATACTTAAAATAATTTTTTAAAAAGTTTCTTTCCTAAATGAGCTGTAAGCCCTGGAAGGATGTACCACGACTAGCTTCTGACTCCACACATTTCAAACTCACTCTTCTCCCATGCTATCCTCATCGTTTGGTTGCTGAGTGTCATGGGACATGTTCTTAGTGAGCTGCCTATAGATGACCATATGATAGGTGATTGGCCAGGATTGAGAATATTCCAGGACAGTGAATCAGCTTCCCCTTAGCCCGCTCTCCAAAATGCCCATAGCCACTCTAATGCCACTTGATGGGGGGGGGGGGGGGGGGGGAGGGGCGGGGAGCATAAGGGAGGGACAACTAGAGTAAAAAGAGAGAGCAGCCTTACATCTTAACAGATTGTTGTTAAAATATTCACTTTTGCAACATTTACAAAAACACACAAGCATGTGAATAGATTAGGGTCCCCTCAGGACTCAGAAAGGGCCACAGCAGTGAGCCATTCAGAAATGAAAGCTTCATTAGCTTTGCTCTAAATTCACCTCTGTTAGTGACAGATTCTGAGCCCGTGACATAGACACCAAAAACACTTAGTTGGCATTCACAAAATTATTTTGGGGGGGTGCCTCGGTGGCTCAGTTGGTTGAGCTTTGGACTCTGGGTTTCAGCCCAAGTCATGATCTCTCTGTTTATGAGTTCAAGCCCTGTGTCGGGCTCTGCCCTGGCAATGCAGAGCCTGCTTAGCATTCTCTCTCTCTCTTTCTCAAAAATAAACATTAAAAAAATGAATTTTTAAAAAAATGTTTATTTATTTATTTTGAGAGATGGAACATGTACATGCATGTGAGTTGGGGAGGGACAGAGAGAGAGTGAGAGAGAGAGAATCCCCAGCAGGGCCATGTTCAGTGCAGAGCCCCCCAACTGGGACTGGAACCCACAAACCGTGAGATCATGACTTGAGCCAAAATCAAGAGTCTGACGCTTAACGGACTGAGTCACCCAGGCGCCCCTCAATAAATTATTATTAATTAAAGACTCATGGTGAATTCCCTGTGGTCTTTTTTTTTTTTAATGTTTTATTTATTTTGGGGAGAGGGGCAGAGAGAGAGGGACAGAGGATCTGAAGTGGGCTCTGCGCTGATAGCAGTGAACCTGATGTGAGGGCTTGACCTCATGAACCACAAGATCATGACCTGACTGTCAACTGACAGAGCCACCCAGGTGCCCCTCACTGCAATCTTTGATAGCAAGGATCCTTGGCTCTATTCAGACAGCCAGGCCAAATGATTGAATGCCGAGAAGGTAGCGCTTCCCCAGGAAGGTTTCTCTTAAAATAGAAGTTGCCTACATCAGAGACCTCTCCTAAAATACCCCATTTATTGGTCTTCAGCCACCCTTGCATACAGGCAGTGAGTGATAATGGGCTGTGCGGGGTTGGTTGGAATCAGTGAAGATTTAAATCCGTGCATGTTTGTGATTTGCATCTTCCCTTGCTCCGTCTCTCAGTGAGGGGAGTCCCTTGTGCCTGCCAGGTGTCCCTGATTAGAACACGAGTCTCCCAGCCTTGTAATTATTTACCTGTCCGG
This sequence comes from Acinonyx jubatus, assembly GCF_027475565.1. Classification (NCBI taxonomy): domain Eukaryota; kingdom Metazoa; phylum Chordata; class Mammalia; order Carnivora; family Felidae; genus Acinonyx; species Acinonyx jubatus. The sequence continues at coordinate 91,990,697 of NC_069387.1, read as the reverse complement.
CTCCCTTAGAAAAATGAGCTGTGCTAAGGCAGAGCCCTGTCTTATTTATACGCCTAGCACACAGCCCAGCACACAGAAGGCATTTGATCCATGTTGCGAGATGAATGCATGATTGCCCATCCAGGAATGTAGGGAAAGAAAAAAAAGCATTCCATCAGTTTCTTTATTTTATCTCAAATTCCCAAGGGCCGGTAAGTTAATACTTTGTTCAGTTCGGTCAGTAATGTAATGCTTGACCCTGAACGACTGAAGAATATTTCTGTTTTTCAGGTCACTTGCAGAAAACACAAGCTAGTTTACACAAATAATTTTCGCCCTTGGATAGAAAGCATTCACAAAATAAAGGAGAAATAACACACAATATGCGGTTTTCATTCTGGTTACTCTGCACCAAAATATGGAACAGAATCTCTTTCTTATTTTTGAGAAGGACAAGAGAGCTGCTTGTCTAGAAGCACTGTTCCCTTCATCAATAAATAAAAGGTCCTTGTGTTTGCAAGGATTTCACATGATGTCCAAAAAAAAAAAAGGCGTGTAAAGTTTTCCATCGCAAGCGTGCTCACCAGATTTGTGTGAACCACCTAATTACAGAGGATTCGGAGGGATGAACCACGCTTCTGTGCAGTGCTAACAGAAAGGTCCAGGATGTCCGGGGGGGGTTCCTCTTTCCTGTCTATCTTTCACAGATCCAAAAGCAACAGTGAAACTCACAATGATGTTTGAATTACAGCTGAGAATTTGACACTTACTTCAAAGGGACTAACAATCTCTGACATCAAGCTAAATTAACAGCAGAGAATATATTTTTTTCCTGTATTGAAATTATTAACAGTGTTGGAAAAAGGCGACTTAAACCCGTCATAAACTTTCTAGGGCTCTTCAATAAACCCTGGATTAACAGAAGAGCCTACTTGACTCCAAAGATTTCAAAGGATTTAAACAATATAAATATTTTTATAAAAAATTAAAGTCTAAGGATGCCTGTGTGGCTCAGTCAGTTAAGCATCTGACTTTGGCTCGGGTCATGATCTCACAGTTCGTGAGTTCGAGCCCTGTGTCTGGTTCTGTGCTGACAGCTCAGAGCCTGGAGCCTGCTTCAGACTGTGTCTCCCTCTTTCTCTCTGCCCCTCCCCCACTCACACTCCGTTCTGCCTCTCTCTCAAAAATAAACATTAAAAAAAAATTTTTTTAAATTAAAGTCTAGACAAATCCTGAAAGTAGTAAATGAAGATTAACCGGATATTTGGAAAATATGTATATTTATCAAATATCTATGTAAGGCAAGAAGAGCGTTAGTTTCATTAATGAAGGGTAACAGGCTGGTAAATGGAATAAAATAGAATTTTATTACGTAAAAGTTAATCTCTGTTAAAATAATAATAATAAAAGTCAATCTATGTGGCTTCAGGTGAGAGCCCTCTAGCCAACTGCCCTATTTTTTTTTTAATGTTTTATTTATTTTTGAGAAAGAGAGTGCACGCAGGGGAGGGGCAGAGAGAGAGGGAGGCACAGAATCCGAAGCAGATCCAGGCTCTGAGCTGTCAACAAAGAGCCCGACGCAGGGCTCAAACCCACAAACTGTGAGATCATGACCTGAGCTGAAGCCGGACGCTTAACCAACTGAGCCATCCAGGTGACCCAACTGCCCTATTTTTAAGGGTAATTATGAATGATAATGAAAGTTTTTGCCTAATTCCACTCAACTATCCCTCTGTACACTGGTCTACTAGTATGTGAAAATGCAACATCAGCCTCATTATTGGGCTCTGCTAAAATAAGTTAGCTTTTTTTTAAAGTTTATTTATTTATTTTGAGAGAGAGAGAGAGAAAATGAGCAGGGAGGGGCAGAGAGAGAGAGGGAGAGACAGAGGATCTGAAGCAGGCTCTGTGCTAAGAGATCATGACCTGAGGCCAAGTCAGATGCTTACCCGACTGAGCCACCCAGGTGCCCCTAAAATAACTTAGCTTTTATCAGTTGTTAATACCTTTAGTTTGACTGGCATTTGAGCTAGCAAGGTTGTGAAAGCAAGAACTCTGAGTGGGTAGGTGGGCTGCAGAGGTCAAGAAAGGTGAACATATAAAATGGTATCCAAAGCATGGTTAAAAAAAAAAAAAATCAATGAGCGGCTCAGTCGCTTAAGCCTCTGACTTCGGCTCAGGTCATGATCTTGGGGTTCACGAGTTAGAGCCCCACGTTAGGCTCTGTGCTAACAATTCAGAGCCTGGATCCTGCTTCGGATTTTGTGTCTCCCTCTCTCTCTGCCTCTCCCTGTCCCCACTCTCTTCCTCTCCCTCCCTCTCTTTCTCTCTCTCAAAATAAATAAATAAATAAATAAACAAACAAACATTAAAAAACGTTTTAAATAAAAAAAAAAAATCAACTGTCTCTGGGAGATAGATATTCTTTCTCTGGGTAGGACCTGTACAATGAGCTCGTAGCCTGGGCTGTGGTCAGCTCACCCAAGTCATGCCATGCCAGCTCAAAGGCTTTTTTTCAGGCGATGACCTTCTCTGGGCCCGTGTTCTCTTCTCTCCCTGTGATGTTAGGTAGTGGTCAAGCCCACGGGCTCTGCAGCCAGATTTACAATTCAGGTGTATGACCTTGGACAAGGTACATTTTTGTTTAGGCACGGCTGCTCCATTAAAATGTAACTGCCATGAGGGTGAGGGCTTCCTGTCGTTCACAGCCATGGAAGAGGTCCCAGTGCATAGTAAGTGCTCAACACTTATTAATGGAATGAGTGAATGAAGTATTGAACCTCTCTGGGCCTAGTCTTCTCGTTTGTAAAATGAGGATAATAGCACTCAATAGGATATGTACACAGGTATGTATATGTAGGTAGCAACCAGGGTCAAAATGCAGGCACGGGGCTTAGCCCTCTGCTGGGTCCTCTATGTTCTTCCTGCCCAGGGAGAAAGTGGCTTCAGGATGTGCAGCTGCTGACAAAGGGACAGATGAGACAACTGCAGGTGGGTCCTGTTATGCGTTATTCGATCATGTTTACTTGGAAGTTCACTCTGCTCTTTCAAGAAAGAGATTCAGTGGTACAGATGTCCTTACACTCTTATTTTTGTTTTCATGGGCCAGCCACTTATTTTAACCAGGTGAAAATGACTCCAATAAAATGTGATTGAAGGAAGGGCACATGTTCAGTTACATGTTGGAGCTCCCATTTTCATTCCGCTTCCACAACTTGAGTGGGAAAATATTTTTAGAAGTCAGTATGCTCAGTTACAGAGTAAGTGTATAAACAAACTGGAATCTTTCCGGCAGGTGGCTGTGTTCGGTTGGAAAAAAATAATGAAAATATTTTTGCAAGAGCAAAATTAAATATTAAACACCAATGAATAAGCTTAACAAGAAATATGAGGGCTTATATGAAGAATCCTCTACAATTTTACTCATACACATAAAAGAAAATAAATAAACGAAGAGACACAGTTCACTTACAGATGAGAAGATTCGTTATTATAAAGGCATCAAGTCCAAATTAATTTAGAAATGTAATGTGAAATTTTGCATGGTATTTTTCTTAGACTTATTCAAAATAACTTTTTATTTAAGTTTGTTTGTTTGTTTGTTTGTTTGTTTGAGAGGGGGGTGGCAGAGAGAGAGAATCCCAAGCAGGCTCTGCACCATTAGCACAGAGCCCGTATGGGGCTCAAACTCATGAGCTGCAAGATCATGACCTGAGCTGAAATCAAGATCTGGATGTTTAACCGACTGAGCCACCCAGGTGTCCCCAAAATAACTTTAAACCTCAACTTTTTAGTCTACACTTATGAGAATAACCAATATGATTTAGAAAAACAGAATATGGTTAAGGAAGGAATTGTCCTATCAACTATTTAACAAAACATATTATAAAGGTATAATACTGAAAGTATAATACCTAAGACTGCTAGTCATGACCCCCTCAATTTACTTCATGGCCTACTAAGAATTGTGAACTGCAGTTTGAAAAACAGTGGCTTATAGATATAAAAAATAGACCATTTGGTTAAATATATGTCAGTATGGTCATGCAGAATATATGCAGCTCTTAAACATAATGTGGTAGAACTGTGTATTAGCATGAAAGATGTTGGCAATATATAGGTAACTAAAAAACTTTCTAGAATTAACCCATATTGAAAGAACAACATCAAAAATGTATGTGTATATAAGCAGAGAAAAAAAAACATATGGACAGATAAATGCTAATATATTAACAAAGGTTATAGTTCATTTATCTTTAGCCTAAACCTCATTTCTAATTTTTTGCTATTATAAGTAATACTATGATTACTACCTTTATGAAAAAAAAAAACATTTTCCAAATTTCAGATGAACCTTAGGATAGGTTCATAGAAGTAGAATTACCTTAATAAACATTTTTAAGGCTACATCCCAAAGTTATTTTCTAAAAGTTGTAGCAATTTTCATTCCTACTTAAAAGGTATGAATGGCCACTTCCTTATACTCCGATTCATTAGAAATCTCATTTTAAAAAATGAATAATTATAAATTTTAAAAAAATATTTGCTCTCCTGATAGGTTGTTTTTCACTATTGTTTTAATTTGTCTTTTATTTCCAGTGAGGTTGAACTCTTTTCCATATGTTAGTCATTTGTATTTCCTCTTCTGTGTATTGTTGCAAATGCTTTCTGCCTGGACCCTTTCCTTCTGAGTGATAATGAACATTAACACAATGAAGGTTACCACAATGCAAATTTTTTCACTGCTAAAGAATTTATTACTACATAATTTCATATCAAAACTCAGAGTCAAAAATTTTCTTCCACCTAAGGCCCCATCTAATCATAAAATGAAGAAAAATTTTAAGATATCTAAGGAACTATATGCCCTACAAATTTATTATAACCATTCATTGCCAAAGACATTTTTCATCTACGCTTGATACTTCAAATATAATGACTTTTAAATTTCCTTTCCTCCTCCCTCTAAATGTGCCCCAAAAAGTAATTTTAATTAATATGTTGGGACATTAAGAAATTTTATTTATAAAAAAATTTTTAAAAAATGGGGCGCCTGGCTGGCTCAGTCGGATAAGCATCCGACTTCAGCTCAGGTCATGATCTCACGGTTTGTGAATTTGAGCCCCATGTCAGGCTCTGTGCTGACAGCTCAGAGCCTGGAGCCTGCTTCGGATTCTGTGTCTCCCTCATTCTCTGCCCCTCCCCTGCTCATGCTCTGTGTTTCTCTATCTCAAAAATAAATAAAACATTTTGAAAATTTTTTTTAAAAAAAAAATTTTATTTAGATAGCATTAAGTTATCTTGTGAACACCACTGAATAAATAAAATTATTTAGAAAAAGTTGTGTCCAGCAAATCTAAAAAAGTAAAATAAGCTTACTGGGCTGGAACTAATTCTTGGTCTATTTTCAGCAATCAACAGAGCTATCATGGAACGTTCAGGACATACTTATAGTGCCATAGTGAAGACAGTCATTATTTTATTTTCATGAGTCAAGTATTTAATAGGTAAAAATTTAGTGTTTTTCAAACTGTGAGTGGGTTAGGAAATCAGTTATGTGGGTCAGACTGGATTTTTTTTTCTTTAATGAAATAGAATGGAAGGGAAGAGAAAAAAAAAAAAACCAAGAGCCTCACATGTCATAAAGATAAGTATTACTTCATGTAACGTGCCAAGTCACTATGTCAAATGCATCCCTACTATGGGTTATGGTCAAATAAGTTTAAAAGCACAGGACTTCAGGGGTGCCTGGGTGGCTCAGTCAGTTGAGTGTCCAACTTTGGCTCAGGTCAGGATCCCATGGTTCGTGGGTTTGAACCCCACGTCGGACTCTATGCTGACAGCTCAGAGGCTGGAGCCTGCTTCGGGTGCTATGTCTCCCTTTCTCCCTGCCCCTTCCCTGCTCGTGTTCTGTCTCTCAAAAATGAATAAACATTAAAACAAAACAAAACATAGGACCTCAGATAATATCCAGTGTTCTCATTTTTTTTAAATTGTGGGTTTTTTTTTGTTTTTTGATAGCTTTTTTAAAATGTTTATTTATTTATTTTGAGAGAGAGAGATAGAGAGTGAGCAGTGGAGGGGCAGAGACAGAGGGAGAGAGAATCCCAAGCAGGCTCTGCACTGTCAGAAGGGAGCCCAATATAGGGCTTGAACTCACTCACCATGAGATCATGACCTGAGCCGAAATCAAGAGTCAGATGCTTAACCAACTGAGCCACCCAGGCGCCTCTAAAAAAATTGCTAATTAACTCCATCCTTACTCCAACAATTACTCTCCACTAACATTAGCCTTTAATGACATATTTGTTTTAAAGAGGATTATTCATTTACTGCTATCATCTGCAATGTATTGTTCTAGGCACTGAGGATACAGTATAGTAAACTGAGATCCCTATTGTCACAGAGCTCCTATAGAACAGGAAGCACAGGTGATGTATATTGTCAGATGATTCTATGAGCACCATGAAAAGCAGGAGGGTAAAGAGGGCAAGTGACTCAGGTACAATCTCAGAAAGGATGTTGCAAGAAGGCATCACTGAAAAGGTGACATTGGAGCAGAGTTCAATGTTTAATTTTTTTTTATGTTTATTTATTTTTGAGAGAGAGAGAGAGAGAGATTATTGTCTGAGGCAGGCTCTGTGCTGATGGCAAGAGAGCCCGAAGAAGGGCTCGAACCCATGAAACATGAGATCATGACCTGAGCCGAAGTTGGATGCTCAACTGACTGAGCCACCCAGGGGCCCCAACATTTAACTTTTTAATAGCATTTTAAATGTTATTTTAAATCCAAATGAACATCTTAACAAATAATAAAACAATTGCTGAGACTTAAGGTATGTAAACTACTTAATTCCCTATTATGATATTTCATTTTTTGTTCATATGGGAACAGGTGTGTAAACATTTACACATATATAAATATATTAATATATTTTAATATTTACTTATTTTTGGAAGAGCACAAGTGGGGGAGGGGCAGAGAGAGGGAGACAGAAAATCCGAAGCGGGCTCTGTGCTGACAGGCTAACAGCAGCTAGCCCAAGCCTGATGCGGGGCTCAAACTCACGAACCTCAATATCATGCCCTGAGCCTAAGTCAGACACTCAACTGCCTGAGCCACCCAGGTGCCCCTCATTTATATTTTTAATCATTTGCTCAGCAGATGTTCATTTTGCACCTGCCAAAGGCTGGCCTCTGTATTGGGCCCTGGGGATGGAACTGAGAAAAAGATAAACTTAATTCCTGCTCTCAAAAGTGCCCAGTCTACTGGGATGTTCAAAATTAGGAAATAGGCAAAGATAATCACAATGTGGTAAGTATGTGACGAGGGCGTGCAGGCTGCAATTCCCTTCTTAGGGGATCAGGGAAGGATTCCTGGAGGAGTGATGAACCAGCTGAGGTATAAAGCATGAAATAAAATTGTTGTAATTTCCAAATTGTTGGAGGCTCACCCTCATTTAAAATCAGAGGGGCGCCTGGGTGGCTCAGTCAGTTGGGCATCCGACTTCGGCTCAGGTCATGATCTCACGGTTTGTGAGTTTGAGCCCCACGTGGGGCTCTGTGCTGACAGCTCAGAGCCTGGAGCCTGCTTCAGCTTCTATGTCTCCCTCTCTTGCTCTGCTCCTCCCCCCTTCATGCTGTCTGTCTCTCTGTCAAGAATAAATACAACGTTAAAAAAATTTTTTTTTTAAATCAGAGTTGAGACGTTAGGCATTTCAGTGGTGTTTAACGAGAAACTTTGCATTGTGACAGAAGTGCTTGTAACTTCACACTGCCGTGGGTTAGTCACTACCCTCTGTTTGAGAACATACAGAAGGTTAGAGAATGTTTACACACCTGTTCCCATAAAACTTAAATCCATAACAATTCTTTATCTTGTGATGGTAAAGTTAAGTTTCTCTTTGTGTACTAAGAAGGGCAAAGAGTGTTCCTGCAATACTGAGAGGTATGTTTTTGTAGGTGAGCTATTGATTCGTAACCTGGAAACGGCCTGCGTCTGTCCTGCGGAACTGCATTCTATGTTACCATGTTGCAGAGAATTGTGTTTCTTCACTGGAGGTTGCAAACTGTTTGTCACAGGAGGTTAAACTAGTTCACAAACCTTGCGATAATTAACCAGTTAAGACCTCACTGATGCTGTTATAATGAACTCAACCAGTAAAAAAGGCTGTTGGTTTTCTTGGCGTGAGGAAAATATCTGAAGCTTTTTCCTCCTTGCATAGATTATGCAAACAAAAATAAGTAAGTGAGACTAACCCAGTTAATTTGAAGCACAACCCCAAACCTCCTTCTGACAAGGCAGCACGCAGGTGGAATGAGGAGTCCAGTGTTCCAGATCAAGGGAACTGAATACAGGAAGGGCTGAAGGCCCCCACAGGCAAGTTCGTTTCAGAAAATGAAAGTGGTTTAGATGTGGAGCTTCCGGGTGAAGATGGCAGACTTAACAGATGTGTGTGATTTCCCTCCTTAAGCCAAACTTAATCTGCAATTGCAATACCCTCCCAAAATGGCATTTCATAACCACCACAATCCAAGTTTTAGCCAAAGAGTTTATTGCTCTCTAGAATACTATATTTTATCCATTTATTTGCTGCTCCCTCTCATTAGAAAGTAAGTAGCTCATAGAGAACAGGCCTTTTGTCTATTTTGCTTGTTAACACCCCCAATTAAGAATGGGAGACTAAAAACTGTTCAAGAATGAGGCTTATTCATTTTGATCTTCACTCTAGGACCAGGGCAATATGGATAGGTTACTTGCTGACTCTTCCTCCCCATCCTCTATACCCTTTTAGCATTTCTGAATATTTCCCTTTGGACTGACCAGAAATTTCCCCCAAGAAGAACCTTACAATCTCCTACCTGGAAGATAAGCCCTGGAAAGCTATCCGATTCTGGGAGCTGAGTAGGGGAGAGAGGTCTGGGAGTTTCTGCATTTAAAGTATTTTTTAAATCAACTTTTCCATATTGGTTTGTAGACTTACAGGAGCAGATCTATGTCCAAACTGGCTCTGCTCAAGAAATAGAAGCAAGAAGCTGATTATCTGTCCTATGACTTCCCGTTTTATGCTTCAAAGTTCTGCCAGCTTTCTTCAACAGTCTCTCTTTGGTCCCATTTGTCAATTCAAATGTTAAGAGGTGTCTGTTCACTTACCTTAAGTCTTTCACATAATTTTTGTGGATCTCTGATCTGAGACTTCCTCACTCTTTCTTCCTTATCCTTCTATCCCCCAATGAGTCACACCTTCTCTTATTTATTTCCTTTACACAAAGCAAGCAGCCTCATATGGGACTGAAGCTGCATATATTTCTGATCAAGGAGGATGAGGTGGAAGGAAAGGGAAGCAAGGGAACTGACTGGAAGGCCAGAAGCCCCATAACACAGTATATTCAGGATGTTTATGGAAAGTGCTTGGATTTCCTTAACTCAACCACATGTATATAAAGATTCCAGCTGAATTTACATGAACTTGATAAACTTCATTTTTCCATGAAGTCACATTGGAAAGAAAAATGGTCTTCAAAATGAAGTCCTTCTTTGCTAACCCTTCTATTAATTCCTCTGATTCCAGGCTACCATGTGCAAATGAGCTGCAAAGACAGGATCACCATTTAGATGGCATTTATCAATGAGGACCCTGAAACTCTCACATAAATGATGTCACCTTTACCAAACAATAGTGATGCTTTACCTCACACTGGCTTGACTTGCCTTTTTTTTAAATGTGGCAGCCAAAACACAAATTTGCTATTGTAACAACGGAGAAATTATATTCAGTAGAATATAATTTGGGGAGAACACTCCATTTGTTTTGAAGGAATGTCTTGGTAATAAGATCTTTTGGGATTATGAAGCAGAGACTGGCAACCCAATATCCATCAATGGATGCACAGATAAATAAAATGTAGCATGTACATAGGATGGAATATTATTCAGCCTTAAAAAGGAAGGCAATTCTGACACATGCTATGACATGGATGAACTATGAGAAAACTGTGCTAGGTTAAATAAGCCAGTGGCAAAAAGACAAATATTCCATGATTCCACTTGTACAAGGTATCTAGAGTAATCAAATTCATTGAGACAGAAAGTAGAATGAAAGTTGCCAAGGGCTGAGGAGGGGGAAATGAGATGTTTTTAATGGGTAAAGAGTTTCAGTTTTTCAAGATGAAAAGTCCTGGAGATTGGTTGTACAACAATGTGAATATACTTAACCCTACTGCACTGTAGACTTAAAAATGGTTATGATGGTAAATTTTGTGTTATGTGTATTTTACCACAACTAAAAAATCTTGAAAACCTATAAAAAAAAAAAGACCATGAAGTACCATATTTAAAATAATCTAACATTTACAAGTTTGCTGATTTAAGTATACTTATGATGGCTTTCTAGCTTACACAGTTATTTTACACAATTATTTTTAAGATAAAAATATATAATACAAATTTTTAAGATGATAGATATTTACATTCTTTTTCTCATAACGTCTCCTGTCTCCCTGACACTTTTGTACCCCAGTCCTCCTGACCACTGTCCCGTAGCATTCTATTTGGGAATGGCTGGATCAACCCAGTAGCTGAAATTAACAAACTCCCCTAATTTTTGTTGAGTCGCAGAGCCTAAGCCTTGACTTAAGACAAGATAAATAGGCCAAAAATGGATTGATGATTGATTTCCTATATACTTTCTCACTGGCAACCTAGGTCCACAGTGGGCCCAGGAATCTGTGTTTTTTTAATGGCCCCAAAGTATTTATAATGATCAGCCAGGACTAGGAAACACCAGACTAGAGGAGAAGCATTAAAATATTTTCATGGACAAGTAAATATTTGGGAGTAATACCCGAAAGTCATTTTGAAGCTCTTGAATAAAATTCCAAGCTTACATTAGAAGACTTGTCAGGAGAAACCCTCTGACACTAGAAAATTATTTTAAATTTTTATTTTCTCTTATTTGAAGATCACAATTACTTGAATAAGTTGATTTCCCTCCCTCAGTTGTTATAGGTAATAGCATGCTTAATTGAAAGTGTTATTCTTACCTGTGCTGCAGACAGGAAAAGGTAGGTTCAGGGCTTCTTGGGCTCAAGGCCTATGTAGTCACTGAGGCCTATGTAGTCCACACTTAGAAGAACTCCAGGGGTGCCTGGGTGGCTCAGTTGGTTAAGCATCCCACTCTTGATTTTGGCTCAGGTCATGATCTCATGGTTGTGAGATCAAACTTCACGCTGGGCTCTGTGCTGGACATGAAGCCTGCTTAAGATTCTCTCTTTCCCTCTCTCTAGCCCTGCGTCTCCCTTTCTCTCTCTCTGAAAAAAAAAAAAAAAAAAAAAAGAGCCCCATGCTGGGCCTAATGCTCTGCAGTTGCCATTTTAAAATTCTTTTTGGTTTTTAAGTTTTAATTCCAGTTAGTTAACATACAGGGTTATATTAGTTTCAGGTGTACAATACAGGATTCAACAATTCCATACAATACCTGGTGCTCATCACAACAAGTGCATGCCTTAATCTCCATCACCTATTTCACCCATCCCTCCAACCCCCTCCCCTCTGGTAACAGTTTATTCTCTATATAGTTAAGAGTCTATTTCTTGGTTTGTCTCTCTTTCTCTCTCTCTCTCTTTTTCCTTTGCTCATTTGTTTTGTTTCTTACATTCCACATATGAGTGAAATCGTATGGTATTTGTCTTTTTCTGACTGACTTATTTCACTTAGGGTTACACTCTCTAGCTCCATCCATGTCATTGCCAAATGGCATGATTTCATTCTTTTTATGGCTGAATAGTACTCCTGTGTGTGTGTGTGTGTGTGTACCACGTCTTCTCTATCCATTCATCAGTCAGTGGACACTTGGGCTGCTTCCATATCTTGGCTATTGTAAATAATGCTGCTATAAACATAGGAATGTATGTATCCCTTTGAATCAGTGTTTTTGTATTCTTTGAATAAATACCCAGTAGTGTGATTGCTGGATTGCCATCTTGAATTCTTTTTTTTCAATCTTTAAAAAAAATTTTTTTTTTTAAATTTGAGAACATACACATGAGCTGGGGAGAGGGGCAAAGGGAGACACACACACACACACACACAGAGAGAGAGAGAGAGAGAGAGAGAGAGAGAGAAGAGAGAGAATCCCAAGCAGCCTTCACACATAACATGGAGCCCAATGCAGGGCTCAATCCCAAGACCCTGGGATCATGACCTGAGCTGAAATCAAGAGTCAGACACTTAATTGACTGAGCCATCCAGGCATCCCTCTTTTTTTAATTCTTAATAATTTTTTAACCATATTTTCATATCACACTGGGTCCCACAAATTATCTAGCTAGTCTATAACTTGGGTTACTAATTCCAAAATGTGATGCTCTAGGCTAGTTGGGAGAACGGTTATATGAGTAAAGAAGCAGGATTGTCCTTTTATTCAAGATTCAATGTAGCTATTTTATACAAAATTTTCATAGTGATCTTGCCATGTAGCTTTGCAATACTAACACTAGAATCCACAGTTTAAAGAGAATCTGGAGCACAAAATAGTTACATCCAAGTTTCAAACAGAAATCTTCACAAAGACGGATATAATTTTCTCATAAATATTTACAAGTTTCAAATTGCTGGATCTCAGTTACTCCATTTATCTTGGTGTTTCCTTGTGAATGAAGTCTATCCAGTGTCTATATCTTATTGAGAAAAATCTGTGAAGCTAATGCAGAAAGATGAATCAAGAATGAAAAAAAAAAAAAGTTTCCATCCTGAGCCAAAGAATGAATCACTTGTGCATTCATATGTTATAGAAAATATGAATCCTTTTTTTTCCAGTTTTACAAGGCCAACACCTATCAGAAACACTAATTCTTACGGTAACTGATTTAGACTAGGTCTCAAATGCCATAAAAAGGCTGTTCATGGAAGTGAACAAAGAATGTATTTGTATGTTTATCTGGGGATTCTTGCCAGAATCCATTCCAAATCAGCAAAGTAACATTTACTTTTACATTTGTGTTTTTGTGAATTTTATAAACCTTGAAGCTAACTGATTTTTGCTTGTAGAGATGTAAACTGTTATTAGGAGAGAAGACTGGGGATGTGACAGAACAGAAATATTTGTGCCTATTTATTAAACATGATTACCTTCCTCATTAGAAATCACCATAAGTCAGCTTTCTCAGAAGGCACTGGCATCCAATTCTGTGTTTCACTTCCTCCTGTCCTTAAGGCACCGAACAATGTCAGCATGTGGAAAGTACTCAGCCAACCTTCTCTTCACCCTGTCTCCAATTGTGGCCTCTCAGGGAACAAGCTCCTCCCTTCTGCTAATTTTTCACCCTTATCTTTCCTGATTGGGCAGCACCCCATGTAGCCAACTTTTCATATTCTCTCTTTCACACTTCCATTATAATTTACCTATTCTTGGTCCCACTTCTAATTTCCAAAATGAAAATCATCTAATTTCCATTTCAGGCTCATGTTTTGATGAATTGGTGTATTAACAAGGTAAAATTCTCTTCTCCTGTCTGTTTTTTTGTTTTTTGTTCTTACAGTAATTATTTCAAGACAGTGGCCAATGGGGCACCTGGGTGGCTCAGTTTGTCGAGCATCTGGCTTCAGCTCAGGTCATGATCTCACAATTCATGAGTTCAAGCCCTGCATCAGGCTCTGTGCTGACCAGCTCGGAGCCTGGAGCCTGCTTCGGATTCTGTGTCTCCTTCTCTCTCTGCCCCTCCCCCACTTGTGCTCTGTCTCTATCAAAAATAAATAAAATATTTAAAAAAAAAAAGACAGTGGGCAATGGAGTGCTGTGAAAGTTGAAATTATGGTAGGCAAATGGGAGTTTGAAATATCTCTGAGTCTCATAATTCAGGTAACAGCCAATGGACAGGATTGTCTCTTTGTAAAAGATATTTAATCATTTCTTTATTCAATCATCAAACATGTGCTAAGGACTTAGCCTGTGCCAGGGCAAACAACATTGGACAAGACGATCAGGTCTCTATTCTCATGGAACTTACATTCTAGGCCTGTGGGGAGAGAGGATCATAAACAAATAATAAGGAAATATTTGGTAATGATAACTGCTATGATGAAAATAAGATATAGTGACATGAAGAGAAGTGACCACTGGGACATAGGCTGGGGCTACAGCCGTGGTCAAAGATGGCCTCCCTGAGGAGATGACATTGAAGTTGAGGCCTGAAAGATAAGACAGATGACATGGATGGTCTAGAAAAAGAACATGTCGGACAAGGGGGAAGAGCTAATGCAAAGGCCCTAAGGTGGAAGGCAGCTCTGTGTGTTCAAGGGTATTGTAGCTAGAATGTAGGATTACCAAGGGAGATGAGGGGGGAGAGGTAGGCAAGGGGCAGTTTATGTGGACTCTTAGAAGGCAGCAGGAGTTTTTGGGTTATGATTCTGAGTGTGAACAGGAGCCACTGGAGTGTGTTAAGCAAGGGGAATGACATGTTCTGCTTATATTTTTAAAACAGCCTTCTGGCATTTGGGTTGTAACTGCCAGAGGGGAAGCAGGGAGGGCAATTAGGACAGAGGTGACGGTGACTTGGGTCAGGATGGCACCAGTAGACGTGTCAGCAGCAGAGTCAGGATAATTTGGAGACAAGTCAACAGAATTTACTGATGTATTGCATATGGCAGTGAAGAAAGGAAAGAGAGGAGTCAAGGATAATTCCTAGGTTTAAGTTTGAGTAACTGAATGTATCATAGTCATTTTCTGAGATGGAAAAGCTGGGAAGGGGTAGTTTGGTAAAACAGGTGGAAAGGGGGAAATCAAGAGTGAGATCTTTAAAAAAAGGTTGAGTTCAAGATGCCTATTAGACATGCGAGTAGAATTGCCAAGTGAGCATTTACACATGTAAGTCTGGAGCACAGAGGAGAGGTCAGGGATAAAAATTTAAATTTTGGGGTCATTGGCATATAGATGGAAGTTTAAGCCATGGGGCTGGATGAGATTGTCTAGAGAGAGGGTAAACAGAGAAGATGAGGAGTCAAGAACGCCACCACTTAGAGGATAAGAAGAGAAGTCAGCAAAGAAGCCACTGAGATTGAGAAGTGGCCATTGGAGGTCTTTGGCCCTTCAAGTTTGGGCAACACCCCTAAAGCTGTGCTGGCTAGGAACATATAATGTTCTTAAAGTTTGTTTTGTTTTGTTTTGTTTTTCTAAACTATGTGGCACACGTAAAATATGCAACCAAAAAATGCTGTGAAGTTTTCATTGCCACCTACATAGCCCATAAATCTTGCAATGCCCTGAAAGAACTCCTAAATAACCAGCATTAATAATTTTATAGGGTAGTTCTCCAAGACATCATGAAGGAATAGCTAATAAAAGCAATTGTAAAAAGGCTAACAAAAATAGAAAACATGACTGGGAATAACCTATGCCTGATAAATTTCTCTGTTGTAATACTAACAAAACTACCATGTAAACACATGGGATTGACTTCTATGGTTAAGGCATTCATATTATAACTAATCCCACAACAAGCAAAATATTTGTGTGGGGTTCTGACAGACTTATTTCACTAGTCACAAAGTGACATTTAATTCAACAACTGTTTTTGTTGAGCAGATGGTAAAGGGAAGGGGCTGTGATCACTGCTGACAGAGACACAAGGATGCGTCATAAGCAGGTCTTGCCTTGAAAAAGCTAGCAAGAACTCTCCTGTCCCCAGGCTGCCACTACAATGGAGGCAGGCACTGAGTCTATCTGGATTGCTATTATAAGTCAACCTAGACATAGAAGGCACTTGTTTTAGTCTTTTCAGGCTGTGATAACAAAATACCAAAATACCGGCTCACTTATAAACAGAAGTTTTTTCACAGTTCTGGAGAATGAGAAGTTCAGAATCACTGAGCTGGCAGATTTGGTGTTTGGTGAGAGCTTCCCGCTTCATAGTCAGCTGTCTTGGGCTTGCTGTATCTGCAAATGGCCAAAGGGGGTAGGGAGCTTTGTGGGGTCTCTATTATAAGAGCATTAACCACATTCATGAGGGCTCCACTCTCATGACCTAAATACTTCCCAAAGACCCCGTCTCTTAATATCCTCACCTTCTAAGGGGCCCACCCAGGAGCTCCCAGTAATTTATTTTTGCTTTTTTTCCTTTGCCTGAGAAGACCTATCTAGAAAAATGTTGCTGCAGCCAATGTCAGAGAAATTACTACCCATGCTCTCTTCTAGGACTTTTATGGTTTCAGGTCTCACATTTGTATCCTTAACCCATTTTGAGTTTCTGCGAGATTTTTGACCACATAAGGAGATCCTTTCAAGAGAAAAGAGGGGCACCTGGGTGGCTCAGTCAGTTAAGCGTCTGCCTTCAGCTCAGGTCATGATCTCACCATTCTTGTGTTCCAGCCCTGCATCGGGCTCTCTGCTGTCTGGGTAGAGCCTTCTTAAGATCCTCTGTCTGCCTCTCTCACTGCCCTTCCCCCGCTCGTGTGTGTGTGTGTGTGTGTGTGTGTGTGTGTGTGTGGTCTCTTGCTCTCAAAAATAAATAAAAATTTGCAAAAACCTGTAAACAAAATAATAAAGGGAAAAGAGAAAGGATATATATGCTGAAGAAGGCTCTTAATTGCCCAATCACATGAAGCATACTGCCTTGAGTTCTTATCTAACATTAAGCCAAATATTCTGTAGGGACAATGTGTATCAATGTCCTGGGCTGGGTCCCACAGTGACAACTTGCAGAGAAAGCTGTTTTCTATGAACTAGCACCTACCTCCCCTGCCTGACCTTATCTTCTTGAGAAGTGGCAGTTTGGGTTAGGTCACCTGTTAATGTTGGATGAAGATGATCAACCATCCACCTTCAACAATCATGCAAATAGACTAGGATATAACACAGGGAGCAGAGCTGAAGCCTCGTTTTCTTCTGACCCATCTGTAAGCACAGAGGTGGACATGGGTAGCCACAAATAGTTTGCCTTCCTACCTACTTTGATGGGGAAACTGAGGCCGGCATCAAGGACACCTGCAGAATTAATTGACAAAATGGAACCTCTGTGGAATCTGTCCTGTCCACCCTCCTCCCAACCATTCAGAGACGGCAAAGACCTTGGGAGGTGTGAAAAGACTATAAATAGGACAAACTAAGGAAAGGGCCATCTCTCTCTTTCTCTCTCTTCTCCCTCTCTTCAGCTGGTGTCTCAGAAATGTCCCAGGTGTGTGTTCGGAAGAGGGGAGAGAAATGGAACCAGTTTCATGGGTGTGGGACCTGCACAGTCACTAGGGGCTCTTGCTTTCCCCATCTTGAAGTTCTTACCAATCTTTGAACAAGGAACCTCACGTCTTCATTTTGCAGTGGGTCCCCCAAATTCTGTTCAGTCCCAGAGGTGGGAGCTGGTAAAAACTAGCTTGCAGGGCAAAGCAAGCTCAGGCCTGACTCCCACCTGGGCCTTACCCTGGTGCTGGTTGACCAGCTTTTGGTCAAGTTCTTTCTCCTTCCAAGTACATCTAATGTTAGATGAGAGGGACCTTGGACTCACTTGGACTCCACTGATGTGGATCTGAGGGAACAGAAGGTAACAGTTCTCTTCAACTGTGACATTTCTTTTTCTTTTTCTTTTTTTTTTTAATTTTTAAGAGAGAGACAGAGAGCGCGAGTGAGGGAGGGGTGGAGAGAGAAGGAGACACAGAATCTGAAGCAGGCTACAGGCTTTGAGCTGTCAGCACAGAACCCAAGGCAGGGCTCGAACCCACGGACCAGAAGATCATGACCTGAGCCAAAGTCGGATGCTTAACTGACCCACCTACCCAGGCACCCCAAGTGATTTTCATTTATAATCTCACAACAATTCTAGGAAGAAAGGATTAGTGTTCTCAGTTAACAGATGGGAAAAGGAGGCTCAGAGAGTTTGATTAAGTTTCCTAAGGTCACACAGTTGGGAGTGGTTCCATCAGGTTGTCAGACCTTAAAGTCTAGTTCACAGAAGTAGAACCACCGGAAGTGATAGTGAGGGACTTGTTTTAAGAATTAGACCTTGATCGTGCTCTGTCTCTCTCTCTCTCAAAAATAAATAATAAACATTAAAAAAAATTGTTTTAAAGAATTAGACCTTGAAAGAGTAATTGTTGGAGCTCATTAAATGGTCTATGTAATGCTATGGCTTCTGCATCTGGTGCTGGGCCTGCAGTCTGCTGGGCAGATAGTCGGGGAAGAAAGTGGGAGAAAGCAAGGACAGCCTGGAGCCCTGCGGGGACCAGCTGGAACCCACACTAGTATCTGCCTGCCTCCAAACCTCCAACATCCATGTGAGGATGATTTCTAGGAGCAGTAGGCACCTTTTTCTGGGGTAAACACACCACACCTGGCCCTGGGGTCACAGAGGCTGAAGGCAGAGATCCGGGAGGATCTCAGGAGCTGAGGGCCCAGCTACTGCCAACCCCAACCCGGTGAGTCAGCAGGGGAAGCCACCATGTGCCTGGGTTGCTACTTGGGGGCTGGTACGCTGCCCTGACCCATACAAATCTGCATTCACTCCCTCTCCTGGTTGCTTTACTGTCCACTCCTGAAACTCAATATTTACAACATGAATATAGTACATAACATTGTGTGGTATCTTAATGCCCTCAGTGATTACTTCCATGCCAACCGCATTCTATAATTCTGGAGTGGAGAGGGGGGAGGGGCTTTGCCTAGGTCAGCTGTCTGATCTCATGCCTAGTTATGATAGGACTTCCCGAAAACTGTACTTGGGAGTGGCTGTCCCGGCTGCATTGGCTCTCCCAAAGCAGTGTTCCAAGCTTGCCACTCTCCCTGAATCGCGACGTGCTCACCAACCAGGAACCTATCCAAACCCCATACTTTTGGGGTTTTACACATTCATTACTTTGTACGCTCATGGTTGATTGAATCACTGCTCATTGGTTATTGATTCAACCTCCAAGCCCCCTCTCTGTTCCACCAACCAAGGGGGTGGGGACTGAAAGTTCCAACCCTCTAATCTCGTGTTTGGTTCTCCCGGCAACCAGCCCCTTCTTTAGGTGTAGTCCCCAAATCACTTCATTAACATAACAAGAGACACCTTCAAACTCTCACCACTTAGGAATTTCCAAACGTTTTAGGAGCTCTGGGCCCCGCTGGGGGCTTATCAATAAAAGCACACAAAGAAACAACTATAGCAAGAAGACATTTTGACTATAAATACCAAGAGTTTGTGAGGACTGAGAGAGTGTTTGTTCTGGGCGAGGTGACACTTTTCTGATCTAAATCACTCTCCTGGAGACCTTGAGGCAATTAGCTACTACCTGGTAAAAGCTACTCTTCTAACAGTGTCGAAAGCTGTGCTGTGGCCTGAGTACCAACTCGTATAAAAGTACACCTCAGCTCCATTTAGGGGCGCCTGGTGGCTCAGTCAGTTAAGCGTCCGACTTTGGGTTAGGTCATGATCTCACGGTCCATGGATTCGAGCCCCCCCTCATTGGGCTCTGTGCTGACAGCTCAGAGCCTGGAGCCTGCTTTGAATTGTCTCCCTCTCTCCGCCCCTCCCCTGCTCGCACTCGCGCTCTCTCTTTTTCTCTCTCTCAAAAGTAAACATTTAAAGAACTTTTTTAGAAAAAGTATACCTCAACTACATGTGGACTTTATTCCCTTCTTCTCCCCTTGCCTGGACTTATGTGATTAATCTGTAACTGATTCGGGGTATGTTGTGTCTTTGTTAGTTTGTTAAGACACATTATCCTGTATGCTACAGGTTGTGAAATTCCCACAGCAAACCTGTATTCATTGCTGACAAAGACAAACTCAGTCTCTGAGCATAATTTGCTTCCCAAAACAAAACAGCTACCATTATCTCACTATTGTTTCTGATGTGTGTGAAGAAATGTAATAAAAATTACATGAGCATGTAAAATAAAGCATACAATTGTCTCTGCCTGGATCTTCCATTTCTCCTTCGGGTTTCAACTTACACAGACACACCTTCAAGAAGCCTTCTCTGACCTGCACTCAGGCCCACCCCAACCCAATTAGCACCTTCTGTTAGTCTGTGTCACAACATCCTGTAATTTCCTGGTTTGCAATGCATATCAAAAGAGTCATTGAGTGGTTGTTTATCACTGAGTCTTCCCCAATAGAATATGCACTCTATTAAAGTGAAGGCTGTTTCTCCTTTCCACCGTGGCATTTCCAGTGCTTAGCATATTGCTAAATGTTCAATCAATTAATTACTGACACACTGAATGAATCAATTAATCACGAGAAGACAGGAGGGTTGTTTTGAAGGTTGTCTAACTATATTTATAATTTGATTTTTGTGGAGTCCATTGTTGAGTGGACAAGATTTAGGCTGTTTTCAAAAGAAACACCGAAAAGTAAAGGATTAGATGGTGGTGTCTAAATATGGTGTCTCTTCTGATGAGGCCCCTAAATGTGGGGTGGAAGCTGGTGTTGGGTGGTGAAAAGAATTCTTCTGAGGCAGAACAAAGGGGCTAGAAGTTTACTGAATACACCTCAAGGGAGCAGCGGGCAGGACTCAAGAGAGGCTGTCTGCTATAACGCAGTGGGTGGGGGCTGTTTTTAAAGGGGGAGGGTGAGGAAGTGTGGCCATGTACGGAATTTTCCCTTTTTTTGTTAACTGTGCCTGGTTATAAATAGCCCACTTGTTAGTTAGGCCCTTGAGATATTTTGAGGTGGGTTGCCTGAAGGGCCTGTGTTCAGCCAAGGGGTTGGGGTCACTTTGGGCTCTTCTGCCTTGATCAAATTTCCCTTGCTCAAGCCTATTGTCTAAAAGTGGCCTCTATTGCTTCTTGGCCTTTTGGCTAAGATCAAATGTAGTATCTGTTCTTATCAGTTTAAAAGAGGCCACTACATAGATGAAACTCACAAGTTTCAACTATATTCAAATAGTCTCTTCTTTGTCATTCTAGTATATATACATCTTTTTTTTTCCTTTCTTTCTCCTCACCCCCACCCCATTTCTTTTCATGGCAGGTATGGGATATTAACAAAGTTGGGGGGGGTTGTTTCTCAAATATACAGGTATTTTATTTTATTTTATTCTATTTTATTTTAATTTTTAAGCTTATTTATTTAGAGAGAAAGAGCAGGGGAGAGGCAGAGAGAGAGAGGGGGAGAGAAAGGATCCCAAGCAGGCAGCTCTGTCAGCACAGAGCCCAACGCGGGCCTCGAACCCATAAACCATGAGATCATGACCTGAGCCGAAGTCAGGAGTCAGACACTTAACCGACTGAGCCACTCAAGTGCCCCGCAAATATACAGGTTTAAAAAAAAATAGTTAAAATATAGCTATTTCTTAACATTTCATACAAGTAGAGATGTCAGAATTCAGTGATTACACTGTTTCCTGAGAGATAAGAGTACATTTATCATCTGCCCTTATATCAGATGGTTTGATACCTACACAATCTAATGACCAATTAAATGCTAAATGTTACCATCTTGGCTTTGGAAATTTGCCTTATATTAAACCCGGGAAGCTTTCTCTCAAATCTATCATATACATGGAGTATAGCAGGAAAAGTGAGTACCACTTTTATATTCAAAGACCATGCTTTTAAGAGAAAAAGTCACTGTCCCAACAACTGCTCCCAGACAGTAAATTATCACAATTGATAAAGATCTATTCCACTGTTGGCAGTATGTTGGAAGAAGCTGGTATGTAGAAATAAAAGAGAAACAGAAACATATACTAGGCCTTGTGTTCCTTCCTGTTTTGGTCATTTTCACCAGGTGGTAATAATAATGACAGCAGTTTTAGTTTGGGGCTTATAAAGCATTTACAATATGCCACTGTTGGTTATAAGCGCTTAGCTTATAGTAACTCATTTAATATATGCAACCCTGTGAATTCCCTATAACCCTGTAAGATCAATATCATGATTAGCCTCATCTTATAGATAAGGATGTGAAAACAGAAGTTAAGTAACATGCTCAAGGCCACATAGCAAGTGATAAAGGTAGGGTTTAAATATGAGCAGTCTGGCTCCACAGACATAGCTTTTAGTAATTTACTATGTTGCTTATTATGTATAATATATTGATATTATATCCTCTCTAGAGTAACATTTATAAATCAGCAAGCATGTACTAAGCATGCCATGGAGGAAACAAAAAAATATAACATGATTCTTCACTCACTCTAGAGGTATCTTTCTGAAATAAATTAAATTTCATACTTGTCTAGATTTTTCCTGACAGTGGTTCTCAAGTGGTATGTTAGGACATACTGGAGTGTTGGATCAAACTTTGATCTGATTAAAGTGTAATTCTGCTTCACTGTCAGTAGATATAGAAAATGTTGAGCAAGGAAGGTCATGCTATGTAGTGTAGAATGTGGCCAAAACCACCAAGAAGAAGATGTAAGTAAGAGTCAGAAAGTAATATCAAATTGGCTCCCAAGAAAGATCACAGGTTTCTGAGAACACATGATGCTCTCTACTGGAGAATTTTGGCTCTTACAGAAGGTAAGCTACATGAGGGCAAGGATTTGGCCTGTCTTGTTCACAGTTGTAATCCCTAGGCAATGTCCCAGTGCCTAGCACAGAGTAAGCAATAAATATTTCATAAAGGAATGAATGGATGAAAGGAAGAAACCAAGAGAGTGGGGCAGAGCTGCAAATGGGCTTACTCCCACAGTGATACATGAAAAAATGTGATAATGGCAGATGTCTTTACATTACAGTCATGCTATATATTGTCATACTCTTCCAGGAACTATGCTGTGCTTTTTAGTGATTTTAATAGTATTTTTCAATCCTTTCATTTCCGTTTTTTTTTAATGTTTATTTATTTATTCTGAGAGGAAACATGCATTAAGTGGGGGAAGAGCAGAGAGAGAGGGAGAGAGAGAATCCCAAGCAGGCTTCATGCTGTCAGCACAGAGCATAATGCGGGGCTTGATTTCACAAACCGCGAGATCATGACCTGAGCCGAAACCAAGAGTTGGGTGCTTAATCAACTCAGCCACCCAGGTGCCCCCAATCCTTTTATTTCTTTCTGTGTGCCATCAAGAATTCTAGGATTTAGAATTTTATCATAAATTCTTTATGAATCTCCTAAAGGAATGCTAACATATTTATAGTTGCACATCCAAGATAAAAGAACTACTTTGCTTGGATTTTGATGGATACTATAGATAGTATCTTATATAGATAGCTATATACATAGCATATAGAAAACACAATCACCATTCCTACAGAAATGCTTATTAACAAGATGTGCAATTCTAAAAAAAAAGGGGGGGGAACAAAACAAAAATATGTACAACACAGACTATAGAATTCTTGTTTTAAACAGGATGCTTGAGTTAAGCTGTGTTCTTTAAATTTCTGGGTCCCACTGTTTAGATATCACTCCTTGCTAGTCTAGAGGAAGGATCAAATCTTGGACTTTAATGGAAACCATCTAGCTTTTCACTAACAACTTCCATACCCTTGGCTAAAAATAATAATCTTTTAATTCTACTTTCAATCATAATGTCATTTCTTCTTTTGTGTTTATCAAGTACTAACAAATCCAATTTTGGTGGAGAGATAGATCTGATTCAGGGGAGCTACTTTGCAAGAGGTAGGTGTAGTGTGGAGAGGTACCAGAAGAGTCAGACTTCATATAAATTCCCAATCCTTCTTAGATACATTGGAAGCAGCAGGCAGTGGAAAGAATCAGTGAGTGACATTAGTATAAGACATCATTTTGCATGAGAAGTTTCAAGAAAATTTGTCTTTTTGAAGGCAATTTTTAGAGCAGCTTTCAGTTTACGATAAAAATGAAAAGGAGGTACAGAGATTTCCCATATACAGGTAACCCCTGCTTTTCAAAAATTTGTATCATACCACTTTGCTTTTACAAAAGCCTTACATTAGTATCCGTTTCCGATTTTCACTTTTTCAGAAAAAGGTGAAAAGTAAAATTGGCCTTCAGTGTTTGCTTCGCAGCAAGCCATTATAGAGACAGTGTGCACCTCAAGCAGCAAGAGTGACCCCACCAAACTCACTACATTCAGCATCTCTGCATCAAGGCTCCGTAGCTTTAAACTGTGTCTGTGAGCATCTATGCTTTATCTTGATTTATTTTTTGCATCCAGTAACAATAAGTGTCCTAAGATATCAGAAAAGAGAGGTTATCTTTTGGGACTGAGAATGCTAAAAAAATCTTCCCCTTAAGTTAACGGTAATTGTGTCTTGGCTTTATGCCATTTAGACTTATGGAAGTTCTCTTAAGGAATCCGTACTCCCTACCCCTTCGTATGCATAGCCTCTCGCATTATTAGCATCACTCACTAAAATGGGACATTTTTCATCAACGCTGAACCCATGTTGACCCATCATAATCACCCCAAGCCCATAGTTTATCTTAGGGTTCACTTATGTTGTTGTACATTCTGTGACTATGGACAAATGTATAATGACATATATCTATCACCATCACTGCCCTAAAAATCCTCTGTGCTCTGCCCATTCACAACCTTCCCATCTGGGCAACTACTGATCTTTGTATTGTCCCCATAGTTTTGCCTTTTCCAGAATGTCATACAGTTGGACTCATATAGTATGTAGTCTTTTCAGATTGGCTTCTTTTTCTTAGTAATATGCACTTAAGGTTCATCCATATCTTATCATGGTTTAATACCTCATCTCTTTTTAGCAGTGTATATCATTCCATTGGTGGATTGTACCACCATCTATTTATCCATTCATTACTGAAGGACGTCTCAGTTGTTGTCAAGTTCGGCAATTATGATCAAAACTTTTATAAACATCCTAGGGCAGGTTTTTGCGTGGACATAAATTCTTATCTCATTTGGGTAAGTATCAAGGAGCAGGATTGTTGGATTGTATGGTAAGAATTTGTTTAGTTTTGTAGGAAACCGCCAAACTGTCTTCCAAAGTGGCTCTACCATTTTGCATTTCCATCAGCAGTTCCTGTTGTTCCACAGCATTTGGTGTTTCACCAGCATTTGGTGTTTCAGAGTTTCAGATGTTGGCTATTCTGATAGGTGTATAGTGGTATCTTATTGTTATTTTCATTTTCATTTCCCTGATGACATATGATGGGGGAGCATCTTTTCATACACCTATTTGCCATCTGTAGATCTTTGGAGAAGTGTCTCTTGAGGTCTTTGGCCCATTTTTCAATTGGTCCATTTTCTTATTGTTGAGTTTTAGG
The DNA here is from genome assembly GCF_027475565.1 of Acinonyx jubatus. NCBI lineage: Eukaryota > Metazoa > Chordata > Mammalia > Carnivora > Felidae > Acinonyx > Acinonyx jubatus. The sequence continues at coordinate 91,965,585 of NC_069387.1, read as the reverse complement.
AGTTCTTTGTATGTTTTAGGTAACAGTCCTTTATTGGATGTGTATTTGCAAATAATTTCTTTCAACCCGTGGCTTGTCTTCTAGTTCTCCTTCCCAATTGTATGCCTTTGCTTTTGTTTTTCCCTCCTTATTGCATTAGCAAGGACTTCTAGTATAATGTTGGAAATGAGTAGTGGGAGGGGATATCCTTGCCTTGTTCCTCATCTTAGTAAAAACTCTTTGAGTTTCTTACCATTGAGAATGATGTGTTATAGGCTTTTTTGTAGATAGTCTTTATCAAGTTGAGAAAGTTTCCCTCTATTTCTAGTTTACTGAAACTTTTTATCATGGATGGGTGTTGGATTTTGTCAAATGCTTTTTCTGCATCTATTGATATGATCATGTGGTTTTTCTTTTTTTAGTCCCTTGATGTGATGGATTACATTAATTGATTTTTGAATGTTCAACTAGGCTTGCCTAACAAGGATAAATCCTATTGATCATGACGTATAATTCTTTTCATACTTCTTTGGATTTGATCTAATAATATTTTGTTGAGTATTTCTGCATCTATATTCATGAAAGAGATTGACCTATAGTGTTCTTTCAACGTCTTTAACCTCATAGAATGAGTTAGGAAGTGTTCCCTCCGCTTCTATCCTTTGAAAGAGTTTGTAGAGAATTGGTATAATTTCTTCTTTAAATGTTTGGTAGAATTCATGGCTAAACCCACTTGGGCCCACTTACTATTTCGGAAGGTTATTAATTATCAATTTGATTTCTTTAATAGACACAAGCTAAAAATTGTCTTTAAAAAAAGAAATTAAGGTATTAGCTTGTAGAAAATTAGTAAGATTATAATAATTTCTGTTTTGTAAAGAAGACAGCACCAAAGGTTATAGGTTATTGTACTATATGACATTAATCAGATTTATATTTAATTTAGCAGTAATTTAGAATGACTTCAGTATTTTTTTATACTGATGTATACACATTATTTCTCTTATCTTCTTTTAAGTGTATTTATTTTGAGAGAGAGGAGAGAAGGAGTGGAGGAGGGGCAGAGAGAGCGAATCCCAAGCAAGCCCCCTCTGCAAGTGTGGAGCCCAATGCTGGGCCTGATCCCAGGAACCATGAGATCATGGTGTGAGCCAAAATCAAGAGTCAGACGCTTAACCAACAGAGCCACTCAGATGTCCTTCTCTTACCTTTCTTTAAATCAGCTTCGTTTACTGCTGGTTTTCTCAATAGTGAGTTAAAAACTTGACTTGTGTCTAACTGTATTTGTATGAGAATTGTTTTTTAACATTTTGAAATTATACTTTTGGCATTATCTAGGAATACAACTTGGCCGCATATTTACACATCTTAAAAAAGTACATGCTCTTTTACCTAGCAATTGCTTATCTAAGTATTGACCCTAAGAAGATAAGGATGTGCTCAAAGATTTAGCTCTAAGAATGTTTTTGAGTGTGCTTTATATTATAGTGAAATAGAAACAACTATGCAACATTAGAGGACTGCTTGATACCTAAGTTTATTTTAAGAATGGTTTTTTCTGGGTAAGTGGAACTGGTAGGTTTCAAAACTTTCTTTTATGTTGTTCGTATTTTCTTATGAAACTTTTGAAAGAAGAAAAAAAGAAAGCTTAAAGATCACAAAGTCTAGTTACACTTCTCTTCTCATTCTTGTTGACCTCAGTTGAGGTATTTAGCCCCTAGCTATAGTTTTTCTGTTCCAATTCCTGCCACTAACCCAGGGGACTTCAGTGTCTTTGAACAACACTGATCTACCATCCCTGCTTTTCAATTCCTTCATATCCCATTTCCAGTGCCTTCTTCAGTTCTGTAATTTAGTCCAAAGAAATCTTTTTTTAAAAAATATTTTTAAATGTTTATTTATTTTTGAAAGAGAGAGACAGAGTGTAAGCAGGGGAGGGGCAGAGAGAAGAGGGAAACAGTATCCCAAGCAGGCTCCAGGCTCCTAGCTGGGGCTCCAACCGACAAACCATGCGTGAGATCATGACCTGAGCGAAAGCTGGATGCTTAACCGACTGAGCCACCTAGGTGCCCACAGTCCAAAGAAATGTTAGGTACTGTGTTCATTCAGAACTGTTCACCTCTGATGTTCCTATGTTTCTCGCTCTGGTCTGCTTTTAGATAAAAATGTCTTGTTTTTCTGATTAAAAGAAGTAACACATGTTTGCTAGAAAATTCTTTCAGAAAATACAAAGATTCAAAAGAGAGAATCAAAACACTGCAATCCAGGGCATACCACACGGCATTTTTGTAACCTTTTCAACTTTTTGTTAGGAATAGTTTTTTTGTTCATTTTCTGAGATGGGATCTTACTATACATTTTGCTTTTATAATCTGATTTTTGCCACTCAGTGATTTGTCTTTCCATGCCAATAAACACAGATCTACATCACCATTATTATGGCTGAAAAATAATTTATATTATGACTATAATATTCTTTATCTAGGCCAGGGTGTCACAACCTCAGCACTATTGACATTTGGGCCAGATAATTTATTGAAGGTGTTGTACCGTGCATCGTAGGATGTTTTATAGCATCCCTGCCCTCTACTCGCTAGATGCCGGTAGGACTAGCCCCCGAGTCATGATGGTCAAAGATGTTTCCAGCTATTGCCAAATGCCTTCTGTGGGCAATATTGCTGCAGTTGAGAACCACTAATATAATCAATCTGCTATGATTTGACATTTACATTTATCTACTTTTTCATAATTAAAAACAGTGGTGCTAATAAAGATACTAACATATATAAACTCAGCACTTCTTCGAATTACCTGTATAGCTTAAATTCCTAGAAAGGAAGAACATACTTTTTTTTTAGTTTATTTATTTTTTACTTTTTTAAAATATATATTTTTTACTCTTTATTTTTGAGAGAGAGAGAGAGGGAGAGAGAGAGAGCTCAAGCAGGGGAGAGGCAGAGAGAGAGGGAGACACAGAATCTGAAGCAGACTCCAGGCTGTCAGCACAGAGCCTGACGCAGGGCTCGAACTCACGAACCGTGAGATCATGACCCGAGTCGAGGTGGGACACTCAACCCATTGAGCCACCTAGGCGCACCTATTTTTTTATGTTTTAGACAGAGGGAGAGAGCAAGTACACAAGCAGGGGAGGGGAAGAGAGATTCCCAATCAGGTTCTGTGCTGTCAGCACAGAGCCCAACATGGGGCTCGAACTCACTAACTGGGAACTCAGGACTTGTGCTGAAATCAAGAGTCAGACACCTAACCGACTGAGCCACCTAGGCACCCCAGGAATAACATATTTTAATGTTGATGTCTATTGCCAGATAGTCCTCCAGAAGTGTTGTATCAATTTATAGTACCATTTAAACAGCAAAAATGACATTTCCTCAGATTTTGTCCAAGAACTATTAATCTTTTAACTCTTTGTTAGTGATGGGACACCTGGGGGCTCAGTCAGTTAAGCAGGCGACTCTTGATTTATGCTCAGGTCATGAACTCACGGTTGTGAGTTCAAGCCCTGCATCAGGCTTTGTGCTCACAGCACAGAGCCTGCTTCAGATCCTCTGCCTCCCTCTTTCTTCCCCTACCCCGCTCACACTCTCTCTCTCCCTCTCTCTTTCTCAAAAATAAATAAACATTAAATCTCTCTTAGTGAAAAGTAAAACATAATACTACTTTGCCCTTTTAATTTGTAAATTATTTGATTTGCTAAGCAGGTTAGTAACTTTCACTATGTTTATTGGCCATTTGTATTACTGCTTTTGAGAGCTGCAAATTAAATGTCTTCTGTCCACTCTTGATTTTGTAAGAGCTAGTAATTATTTCTTCCAGTTTGTAATTTTTCTGGTTACATTATGTGAGTTTTCCTTTACAGGAAGTATACATTTTTTATGCCGTCAAATTATCAGTCTTTTTATTGTGGTTTTACTGTTAGTGATGTCATGCTTAGAAAGATCACCTCTGGGGGCACCTGGGTGGCTCAGTCAGTTGAGCGACCGATTCTTGATTTCGGCTCAGGTCTTGACCTTGTGGTTCTTGAGATCGAGCCCTCGGGGTGGAGGGGGCACTACGCTGACAGCACAGAGCCTGCCTGGGATTCTCTCCTCTCTCTGCCCCTCCTCCTGTTTCGTGAGTTGGAGACCCATATGGGGCTCCCCGCTGGCAGCTCAGAGCCCGCTTGGGATTCTCTCTCTCCCTCTCTCTCTCTGCCCCTCCCCTGCTCATGCTGTCTCTGTCTCTCTCAAAAATAAATAAACTTAAAACAAAATCCACTCAAAACCCCAACAATGTTGTATTAAGATTTTCCAACTCTTAGAAATCTGGTTTCTTTTTTTTGTTTTTTGTTTGTTTTTTGAGAGAGGGAGAGAGGGAGGGAGATCACGCACTCAGACACATGCATGGGAGAGGGGCAAAGAGAATCCCAAGTAGGTTCCACTCCCAGTGATGAGCCAGAGGAGGGTTCCATCCCACAACTGTGAGATCATAACCTGAGCCAAAATCAAGAGTCAGGGGTTTAACAGACTGAGCCCCCCAGGTGCCCCAGAGTCTATTTAAAGACTTAAGAATCAAACTAGATTACTGAATAAACACCTCACAGTTCTTATAATGCGCCTGCCAACTTCAGTTAGGTAGGTATAAATATTATTTCCGTTTTACAGACCGGGAAACTAAGGCACAGTGGTTGACAAAACCTCTGAGAGAGCAAGTGATTGAGACCCAAATTGTGCGCGGCTTACAGTCTTAGGTTTTGTGTGTCTCCGCCCTGCGGCCTGGGAATCACAGGAGGCCTCATTGTTCCTAAGAGCCCGATTCTACAATAGTATCTCTATCTGCAACAAAGAAGAGGCAGGCAAATCAATAGCGGTTTTCAGTTCCTGACCGCATATTTGATTCACTCAAGGCACTTTTAGAAAATATCCTTTCCAGGGCCTTACCGAGAGAAATTCTGTCCAATTAGTCTTGAGTGGGGCACTACTACTTTTAATCTGTTAAAGAGGAACGTTATTCCCAATGCAGTGGTTTTCAAGCTTTTTGTATTCGCTGGACCCCTGACACCAATCTCCAATTACTTTCAAAGGTAATGTGTGGCAGGTGTGTGAGGTCTTTGCCCACACCACGAACCACCTGTCGGTTTTGGTGAACTCTTTGTTATCCCTAGTGCAAATGTAGACCACCCTGTTCTTCCAGAGAGAAGCATTTTAGGAAGAGGGGACTGAACTTGGCCTAGGGAGTAATGGTGAAGGGAGTGGTGGATTTACAAATAATGGCTTTGCTTCCTTCCACGTGATGTCCAGTTGTAAATTTCACGTAGTCAATCTCCTCCACCAAATAACTTGTCGGAAATTTTCTTGTACTCTACACTTGGCAGTCTAAAACTTGTACACACCTGCGTTTTTCTGTCTTCAATTCCCACGCGTCCCTAGTCCTCAGAGCATGGCTGGGGAGCCTGACACAGCTGGGAGCGCGGCCCCCTAGGGCTCACGCAATAGAGGCCGGTAAGAGCCACATGGAGCTCTGGCCACATCCCTTGGCTCCAGGTGGGCCACGGGCTCAGCTCTTAACGGCTGCAAACTCACAGCAGCAGGAGACAGCCAACCGCCCGCGGGCCCCGCGTTGGAGCCGTGGCCCAGAAGAGGACACGCTTCCAATCCAGGGCGCTGGTAAAACCTGGGACCGCGACAGGCGACTTGGCCTTCCGCCGCGCTCCACCGCCCACCCGCACGTGCCGACGCAGCCCCGGAATCCCGAAGCGCGCCGGCCCGGGTTTGCCCAGGTGCGAAGGGCGCTGAGCCGCCGGGGCCGCGCCGCGCCGCTCGGCCCCGCCCAGGAGGGACCCGCGCGGCTCCTGAGTGGGCCGGCGGGAAGTCAGTCAGGCCTCGGGGGCGGGGCCCGGGTTGCGCCCGTCCCCCGGCCGGCTATAATGTCGGGCCCCGAGTGCCTGCCGGCGGCGGGCGGAGGTGCGCGCCTGGGAAGGGGTGAGGTTCAGGGCGTGCGGAGCCCCGCGCAGCTGCCGCAGCTGCCGGCCGGCCGGCGACGACTCCGGGAGGAGAGGGAGAGAAGGAGAGGGAGGGGCGGGAGGCGGCGGCGGCGGCGGGATGGAGGGCACTCGGGGCTGCCTGTGCTCGGTTTGCACCAACTCCCGAAGGTGCTGCTTCCAACTTTTACCTCTTTGGAAGCCGGGAGCCGTAGTGTCTGGAGACTTGACATTAGGCGTGCTGATCCGAGCTAGTGACGCCCACAACCTCTCCCCCTCACCCCCCCCCCCTTTTTATCTGTTCTCAGCTTTGTTATTTTTATTCATCTCTAGAAAATGGACTTCGCCCGCCTCTGGCTGGGGCTGCTGCTGCCTTCGGTAGCTGCGCTGGATTTCGGCTACCACCACCAGAAGGGGATGGAAGAGTTTTTGAAGAACGTGGCCCAAAACTACAGTTCTATCACTCGCTTACACAGTATTGGGAAATCTGTGAAAGGTAGGGTCCATCTCGTGCGCTTTCCCAAACTCCCGGTCCTCGCTTTCATTCATTAAGTCTGCCTTAGCTTCCTGTCCCCTTTCCCTGAAGCTGCTCAGGGGAGATCCAAGCGGGTAGACCGGTGCCTTGCGTGTTGGTCGTTTTCTGCTTTTGTGTGTTGTGTTGTCTTGTGTTATTTTGTCAGCGCAATAGTAGGAAGACCTGAATTTTACTAAACGTCTCTGCTGTCATTCAGTGTCATTGCGTCCTACGCGTTAACGGCGTTCTTTTTACGCTCTTGCGCTGGTTGCTTGGGATGTGTATTTTTTTTTTCTTGGTAGATAAACTTCTGTCAGGAAAGTCTCCGTTTAGCCATCACGGCTTTCCCTTTTTGTTGGCATCTTTAAATATGATTTGGACTGTTAGTATCATTTTTTTCCCCCAGTCTCTTTTAAGCTAAACTAATTTCTGTTGGTGAGATTTCTGTCATTCGTAATTAGCCCTGTGACTTAAAATGATGCAGAAATATCATTTCTACAAGTTTCTTTTAACGTTAAAGAGTAGGTAAGATTTGTGTCATGTGTAATTAGCCCAATGGCTTAAAGTTATGCAAAAAAAAAAAAAAAAGGCTCTGACACTGATCAGAGACTGTTTTAAAATTATCCATTTGAATAAAACGATTGCTGGTTAATAAACGTTAGCAATGATTGGGGCAGGCATTTTCACGTTTATCATTTAATTAATTTAGAAACTATATTAAATATAAATATATAACTACATATTAAACCTCATTTTTACAGACAGGGAATTTAAATCAGAGATATTAAGTATGTTGCTCAAGATCACCAGGTGGTAGATTTTATAACCAGGATTGGCATTCAGATTGTTCTACTTAAAGGCTTAGATATTTTGGGGAGAAGGCAAATACTTTTAACAAACATTATTTCTTAATCTTCTTTTTATTTTGGTACCCCTAAAGAGATTACCTGAAAGTTTAATATTTATTTTTTTTTCAACGTTTATTCATTTTTGGGACAGAGAGAGACAGAGCATGAACGGGGGAGGGGCAGAGAGAGAGGGAGACACAGAATCGGAAACAGGCTCCAGGCTCCGAGCCATCAGCCCAGAGCCTGACGCGGGGCTCGAACTCACGG